>NC_048277.1:2955821-3108321 GCF_009762535.1 Notolabrus celidotus
TGAGAACAAAAAACAATTTTGCAAACAAAATTATGATTTGAAAAATATGAAATAATGCTATGAATAAAGGAAATATATTTGTGATTAAAAATGTATCTTTATAAATCCACTCTTTTTTTGTTACAAACAAAATTATTATTCTCCCGAACCACAGATTTGTTTGCGTTTCCAGTTTTTGCGTTTGCGTTTCCAGTTTTTGCATTTGCGTTTCTACATAACTGTCATGGGCGGGACCTCCCCTGAGAGATGCAAGAAGCCTCCTGATTGGTCAGTCTCACTCAGAGAGACGGTGTGACAACTTCCGCCCCAACAAGTTGTTGCCGCGAAGGGAGACATATCAACATGGAGAAACAGGTACGTTTTGCGTAACATACCTGTCTATTTTCTGTCTTATTGGTGCTATTAAGGTTACACTTGTTGTTCGTTCTTCCAGTGTTTTTTTCCCCTAACCGTTTTAGACGGCGGTATCAGACATTAACACCTAACACGCTGTGTGCTCGTCATAAGTGACTGACTTTATTACCGCGCAAGGGAAATTATTCTCCATGAGTGAAAACAGTCATAATAACAGTTACCTCAGTAAAATGCTTCCTGATGCTGCTTTCTGGTACCAGCGACAGTGATAAATTAAACATGATCAAACCTTAAGGGTTGAAGATCAGTGAAAATATGGCCCCTTTTATGCTTTTAGTTTCTTTTTACTTAACTTAAAGGAGGAATGACCCCTCAACAATCCACACACACGCCTCCTGATTTGTTCTGATAGTATATCTAATGAAAAAGTTCGTTTATTTATTTATAAACAGGCCGATAACTATGAAATTAGGATAACTGTCACCAAAGCCGGGCAGTAATAAAGTCAGTCACTTATGACGAGCACACAGCGTGTTAGGTGTTAATGTCTGATACCGCCGTCTAAAACGGTTAGGGGAAAAAAACACTGGAAGAACAAACGACAAGTGTAACCTTAATAGCACCAATAAGACAGAAAATAGACAGGTATGTTACGCAAAACGTACCTGTTTCTCCATGTTGATATGTCTCCCTTCGCGGCAACAACTTGTTGGGGCGGAAGTTGTCACACCGTCTCTCTGAGTGAGACTGACCAATCAGGAGGCTTCTTGCATCTCTCAGGGGAGGTCCCGCCCATGACAGTTATGTAGAAACGCAAATGCAAAAACTGGAAACGCAAACGCAAAAACTGGAAACGCAAATGCAAAAACTGGAAACGCAAACGCAAACACTGGAAACGCAAACGAATCTGTGGATCGTGAGAATAATAATTTTGTTTGTAACAAAAAAAGAGTGGATTTATAAAGATACATTTTAATCACAAATATATTTCCTTTATTCATAGCATTATTTCATATTTTTCAAATCATAATTTTGTTTGCAAAATTGTTTTTTGTTCTCAAATCCATTATTCTTGATTGCATATTAAAGACACAATATTCTCTCCATAGCATATTAGTAATACTGAACTCAACCAAACTTAGTGTGAGGTAAAGAGGCGGGGTTTGAGCCTCCTAGCCAACAGCTGTGTGTTCTCGCCTGTCAGTCATATCAGTCATTACCTTATTTGGGCAAAACTCGTAATCTTAATATCTTCTGAACCGTTGCGTTAGAAAAAAATTCACCCCCCGTACAGTGTGTGCTGATAGAGAGATTAGCTACGTAGACCCAAGCCGTTTTTTGAACCAGGCTGTAAACATGTTTGGGGTGTGTGGGTGTGTATGTGGTTTCTGGTGTTTCTGCAGTCAGCCTCAAGCAGATGCACGATGAATTGCTGTCTATAACACTTCCTCATGGGCTTCATAGTTTGAGACCGGAGGTTGCTGCTTGGTTGAGACCAAATGCTGAGCGACCAGAAAAGATGTCATGAGAAACTTCAAGCAGAAGAAATGAAGGCACTAAAGGTTGAATCAATCAGAAAGACACATAGACGTCATCAATAATATCAAAACTATGGCACAGGTCGAAATCAGAATCAGAATTACTTTATTTATCCCGGGGAGGGAAATTCGGTGATATGGAGATGTTGTCTTGTTTGTTTTACATAAAAACTGTCTTGAGTTATTTCTTTTGAAGAGTGTATCTGAACAGATTTCAAATGAAAGTATTGAAAGGTAAAAACAGGTTGTGACCTGACAGCTGCTCAAACAGCTTGTTAAGACTGATTGGAGAAAAACAGCAAAAACAAAGTGTGCTAAAACAAGAGGATCAAAATGTACTAATGAGCAGTCGACCAACAAGATGTCGGACGGTTTGGATTGAGGAGTCAGACATGGTTGAATCTCCACATCTGGTCCGACACTTCAACCCGTCAGCTGAAGCACAGTTTCTTCTTCTCCTCTTGGACGTTAAAACAAACAGAAAGTCAAATGATGGATCATGTTCATTGTTTCTCCCTGGCAGAGCTTTGAAAGACAGTTTAGTTTGATCTGTTCGGTTCTGCTGCTGATTGAGAGTCATGATTGGTTGGTGGAATAAAGGATGACACTGTCTGTCTGTTCTCTGACAGACTACAACATCTGAGCTGTCAGGCTCGCTTCTTCACACAATGATGAGAAAGTATTCATTTCAATCGTGCTGACAGAGGACTGTTAGGATCAAGATTCAGATTAATGCAGATTTTAGACGTCATGACTGAAAACTGGAAGGTTAGAGAGGAATCTGCATCCATCATGGTCATCTCTGTGTATGACTGAATAAGAACAGCTGGCTCTGTAAAGCAAGTGCAAGTCTAAAATGCTCTTAGACGTCACTCTGAAACCAAACCTTCGTTTTTATTCATTTGTTTTATTCAATTAATACATTTCTATCTTGAACTGTTTCTTTAAGTGTGAGCAGATAATTGATCACAAACACGTCCGTCTTTTTTCAGAATAACATTTTAATTCAAATCAAGTCCTGAGTGATAGTGCGTATTTCAGGATAACAATGTGAGGGATTATAATTAAAGATGTGCTGATTAGCTGAGGGCAGACTGAGAAACATTAGGAGGCTAATTACCTTTCATTATAAATACAGCTATAGTTGGGCTAATTGGTGCGTACGCTTCTTTAATGCAATGTTTTTACAGAGGAGCATCGATGTTATCGAGGAGAGGGCTGCATGGATGTTTGACATCCCCATGACAAATAACACTTTACTTAAATACAAACACCGCTTTGAGGCACTGTGTGTAAAGTTGTGCACACTGAAAATAACAGTAACATTTCTCCACATTTAGCTCCAAAACATCCTTAAAATGTAGATTGAATTTTTAAAAGTCACTTTTTATCACATTTAGAGGAATATTTGTGATCTTCTTCACATTTAATTATGTTGTGAAAAATATATTAAGTTACAATCACTGTTAAATCCAAATGCTAAATATAAATGTTAAATATAAATGTTAAATGTTTAATATAAATGTTAATTGTTTAATATAAATGTTAATTGTTTAATATAAATGTTAAATATAAATGTTAAATATTTAATATAAATGTTAATTGTTTAATATAAATGTTTAATATAAATGTTAAATATAAATGTTACATATAAATATTAATGTTAAACACAAATCCTCATTTTAAATCTAAATCTAAATGTTAAATGTAACTGTTAAATGTTACATTTTAAATCTAAATGTTAAATGTTGCTCTGGGATCCTAAATATTTAGCAATATAATATGCAATATGCAATTAAATAATATGTAAATTCACACTGCCGCCCAGCAGAAATACCAAAATAAAAGCTTCATAAAGTGATACAGATATCCTAACCATAGGTTGTCAGTACTGACTCCTACGGGTTATAGCCAGACTGACCACATTAAATGTTTTAAAGGCAGTTTTGGACACTCAGAGACAGAACTGACCCAGTCTGTGGGACGGACAAGATAAGTTACTATTGCTGAGTCTGTATCTCTTTATGAAGCTTTTATTTTGGTATTTCCTCTAGGCAACAGTGTGAATTTGCATATAAGCTAAATATTAAGGATCACAGAGCAACATTTAATATTTAGATTTAACAATCAAAATTAAGGTTTAACTATCATGATTTATATTTAACATTGAAATTTAACATTTAATATTTATATTTATATTTTACATTTATATTAAGAATTAATACTTATGTTTAACATTTAGATTTGTATTCATATTTAGCATTTTGATTTAACATTTATATTTAACAGTAATACTTAGATTTATATTTAACATTTAATATTTATATTTAACATTTAATATTTATAATTAACGTTTATATTTAACATTAATACTTAGATTTAAATTTTAGATTTAACATTTAGATTTAGACTTAACATTAATACTTATACTTAACATTTAGATTTGTTTTTATATTTAGCATTTGGATTTAACAGTTATTGTGACTTAATATATTTCTCACAATCAAAATTAAATGTGAAGAATATAACAAATATTCCTTCAAATGTGATAAAAAAAGTAACTGTTAAAAATTCACTCTACATGTTTTGGAGCTAACTGTGGAGAATTGTAGCTGTTATTTTCAGTGTGCTTTACAAACGGCGCCCCATACACCGCACACACTTCTTTCTACATTTACATTTGTAAGATTTTTCCAGTCGTTGCAGTTTCATGTGCTCTGAAGAGTAACTCTTCATCTGTATCACTCAGGACTGTGGAGGTTGCTGCGTTGTCTGTGTAACAGTGTAATATGAACATCTGTTTGTGTGCTGAGTTTAACAGTTCTCATTTTTCACTCCCAGGTGGATGCAGAGTTCTTCCTGGTGAGGTGAGCCTCTTCTTCCCCGTCCACCTGCACACTGTGAGCAGCCGTCAGCATGTGGTCTGTCTGCTGCCTGGTCTTTGTGCTGTTTGTGTGTGTGTGTGTTTGTGTGTGTTGAGTTGATTTCTTCTCTGGATATCAGACCTTTCTTCATGTGTGAGTTCTGTAAGACCTCTCTGTGTTGGTAGGAAAGAGGGCGTGCCCTGAGGTGAGCTGCTGCTGCCTCTTTTTGTGCATATTTGTGATTTAGTGTTCATGTGCAGGTTAGCTCCTCAAGCTCGATGTGTGTTTCCTGTGTGTATGAGTATGTGTGTGTGTTTGTGTGCTTCCCAACGTGGTTTCTTCTGATCCAAGGCCATTCAATAGCGCCACATGGATCCATCCTATAACCGGGTTACCATGGTAACCAGGGCCACTTATCACAGAGGGTCCCAGCAGATCAAACAGGTGTGCATCCTGATGATGTCGCTCCTCCAGCACCACTGTTGCTAGGAACCCTCGTAGCACACAACTCACAGGTGCTCGCTGCCGGCAGAGAAAACCAGCAGGAATGCATAATCACAGCCCTGATGTTCTCTGAGTGTGTGTGTGTGTGTGTGTGTGTGTGTGTGTGTGTGTGTGTGTGTGTGTGTGTGTGTGTGTGTGTGTGTGTGTGTGTGTGTGTGTGTGTGTGTGTTCTTCTGTTTATAAGTAGAGTCATAGCTGCATACATTCACTAATGTAAGAACAGGTCTCGCTCAGAGGTCTTGATGGAAGAATGGAAGAGTAAACTCTGATTCTGAGGTTTCTGTACATCGTCAAATATTGACTCTAGATACTTAATGTTGTAGTTAAAGACAGATGTTTATAGGTCTCTTATCCATCAAAGCTTTGAAAATGTCAGATCTCCATAGTCCATAATTCAACTCAAAGCGTTTTCTGCGTTTTTTTCATGAAACTTTATGTTTCCAAATTTATTCTGAGCTTCAAGTTAATATGAGGACAACTCAGATAACTATGAGGATCATTTTTATGTACATTGTAAAGTTCTCCACATTTAGCTCTAAAACGTCATAACAACATACTGTTCATTTTCAAAAGTAACTTTTAAATCACATTTAGAGGAATATCAGTGATCTTTTTTGCATACATTTTTGTCATGACAAATATATTAAAGATAAAATCACAGTTAAATCTAAATATTAAATCTAAACTTTAAATGTTGAATCTAAATATTAAATTGCTCTGTCATCCTAAATATTAACATATTTATTTCCACATTTTTTCCGATAAGTTACATTTTTCTCCCTTTTATTTTGTTGTGGCAAATATACTGTATGTTAGATAAAATCACAGTTAAATCTAAATATTAAATCTAAACATTAAATGTTGAATCTAAACATTAAATGTTGAATCTAAACATTAAATGTTGAATCTAAACATTAAATGTTGAATCTAAATGTTAAATTGCTCTGCCATCCTAAATATTAACATATTTATTTCCATATTTTTTCCAATAAGTTAGATTTTTCTCCCTTTTATTTTGTCGTGGCAAATATACTGTATGTTAGATAAAATCACAGTTAAATCTAAATGCTATATTTAAATCTAAATGTTAAATTTTGCTCTGCTGTCCTGAGAAGTAAGCTTAAAATGCAAATTCTCACTGCTGCCCAGCGAAAGTACCAAAAATAAAAGCTTCATAAAGCGATACAGATATCCCAGTCCCAGACTGGGTCAGTCCTGGCTCCTGCAGGGTTGCTAACCAGACTGCTCGCCTTCATAATGTGCACTGATTTAGTAGAACGTAATGGAACGGCAGTTTTGGAGGCCATTAAGAGTTTCTACAGCGCTCAGAGTCTGAACTGACCCAGTCTGTGGGATGGACAGATTAACATTGGGATATTTGTATGGCTTTATGAAGCTTTATGAAGCACAGTGTGAATTTGCATATAGGTAAATATTTAGGATAGCAGAGCAACATTTAAAATGTATATTAAACATTTATATTTAGCGTTTAGGTTTAACATTTGACTTTTATATTTAACCTTTATTTTATATTAAGCATTTATATTTAACATTTAACATCTAGTTTTAACATTTATTTTATGTTAAGCATTTATATTTAACATTTATGTTTATATTTAGAATTTAGATTACACAACTTGGGTTGATTTTAACACAATTCAACATCTAAGCTCATGATAGCAGGAGCATTTAGATTTAACAGTGATTTTTTCTTAAACACATTTGTCACGACAAAAATGTATGTTAAATGATCACAAACATTCCTCTAATGGTGATTTAAAAAAGTTACTTAAAAATTCTCACCACGGTTTTGTGACATTTTGGAGCTAAATGTGGAGAAATGTAGCTGTTATTTTCAGCATGCACAACTTTACAAATGCCATTCAAAACACCATCAGTAGATTTTCAATTTTTACAGTCTCCTATCCATTGACATAAAAGATGTTACGCAGCTCTAATCCAAGTCTACAAACCTAAGTGCACAAAGATATATATCAAGCTCTCATTTAAACCAGCAAAACTGCTTCCTACTTGTTCATGAGACTGAAACACTTTGATAAACGCTAATTCATAAAAGAAGCTCTCAGAGCCTTGAAGGGATCACTTTATGTATTTCATCTGATTTGTGATGAAGATTTAAAACTCTGAAGAGAGAGTCATAGGTGCCCCTCACATTTCCAAGTTCCCTAATGCTGCTTGAAGACTTGGGTTCAAGGTCCAGACTGGGACCGCAGAGGGACAGAGGAAAGTTCTTCAGAGCTTGAACAGAAAGGATGGTATTAACCCTTTGAGTGTTCTTTCACTCTCAGACCCTGACTGGGCCCCAAGTCCATTATTCTCCCTTTGGCTCACCTTCTCCCCCCTTTGAAAAGTGTGTCCACAGCCACACTCACCCTTTCATCTCACATGCTGCTGTTCCTCACAGCTCCTTCCTTCTCCATCACCCTCTCCTGCCTCCACACGCTGCCTGTTCTTCAGCTCAGACTCCTGCTCACCTCTCAGCGTTCACCTTCACCAGAGGCTTACTGGTGTTTGAGCTCATATTCACAAGGCCGTACTGCAACAGACTTTAAATCATGAATAGAAGCTCCCCCCGACTTGCAATAATAAGATCCAGTGTGTTTCATATGAGACTCAGAGTAAACAACTGGTGCATCTTCTGTGTGTGTGTGTGTGTGTGTTCTCCCTCTGCTGATGACCCATTTACAAGATAATTAATACTGACAGAGCTCTGTCTCGTTCAATCCACAAGTGTCCTCCATAGATCCATATTGACATGTGGGTTTCTGCTTGAGCTGCCTTCCTCCAGTTTTGAGTGTCTCAAGGTTCCTCCGTGCAGACGGGGGAGCTGCTCGCAGTGCTCTGACACCTGCAGCTGATCTAATCCTGCTCCCCTGGTTGGGATGTCTTCAGGTTGTAGTCTGGTTCCAGGTGCACACTGAAGCTTGTCGTCATCTCTTGATAAAAGACCTCCCTGTCATTCATCTTCCCCTCCCTCCGTGTTCTCTACGTATCTGTCACCTTTCACCTTTCCCATATGTCGCTCGTTGCGGCTTTAATCCCAACATAGAACCCTTTCTTTGCAATCTTTCCCCCATTCATCACACCTTTCTAACACCATTTCCCTCACCTCTCCCCCTCCCCCATGCCTGTTTTTCCCACTCGCACCTTTTCCCTAACTCCCCTTCCTACTAGAGCACCCCCCCTCCACTTCAGCCTTCAGCATCAGCCCCCAGCCCCCATGCCTCTTTTCCTCCCCACGTCTCTGACTCCTTCTCCCCCTGCGGTAGGCCCTCATGTACAGGAGGCTCCCTCTGAGGGAGGTCAGTGGTCTGGCTGTTCTCCCCCTCAGTGAATCTGTTACTGGAGATCACAGAGTCTTTGGTTCCTTAAGAATCAGAATCAGAAATACTTTATTTATCCCAGGGAGGGAAATTCAGTCATTACAGAGCTCTTATAAACAGTATGTAAGACAAATATCAATAGAAGAAGGAATAAAACAAGATATAAATATGAATCAAACAAAATCAAATAAAGATCAAATACAATTAAAAAAGATAAAATAAAACAAATATAATAAAATGAAGACAAAATAAAATAAAATAGAATGAAGAAAAAATAAAATTAAGATAAAATGAAGATGAACGAGAATTAGGTAAAATAAAGTAAATAAAATATAATAATAACAATAATAGTAATAGAACATAACAGACATATACACAAGCACAGAATAGTTAACAGGCCACCAAAGGGTCAAACACATTTTTTTTATACATTGAGATCTTCTAGTCAATTAAGCTTAGTGCTCAATTTATCATCTGGTAGTGTGTCTGATTTTTTTACAAACAGACACTCAGAGGGAATTTGGCCATAACGGCTTTATAGCTATTTTTTACAATATATATATATATTTTCACATCATTTGTGAACCTTTATAAGATAAGATAAGATAAGATAGTCCTTTGCTCGTCCCACAACCGGGAAATTCAAGTGTCACAGTAGCAAAGTAGACAAAGTGCAAAAAAATATAGAAAGCAAACAAGAGCCGATAAAGTAACAATTATTAGAACATTATTTAGCAATTAAAATTAAAATTAAAGAGGTAAAAAATAAGCATATCTTACACACACACACACACACACACATATATATATATATATATATATGTGTGTGTATTATTGGTTATAAAGTCTGACCACTGCAGGAAGAAAAGGCCTGCGGTATCTCTCAGTGAGACACTGCGGGTGAAGAAGGTAATCATTACAACCATAAAACACAGCTGATTATGTCTCACCTTATTCTGAATGTTGTCACAGTCATGAGCTTCATCTTCGTCATGTCTCTGAAGAGAATAACCACGATGAAAGAGATATTTTAATGTTTAATGTTTTTAAAACGGCTACATAAATTCAACAAATTTCTTAATTATTAATAATGCCTAAAAACTGAAAACAGATCAAATATTAAGACGAGACCGCAATATGACTTTCATTCACTTTTGGCCAGATACAGAAGAGGTCGTGTCCACTAACGTTGTTTTTTGTTCTGGGGGCGCCTCCCTCCAACATTTACTGTTGTGCTTTAAGTTAGGAAAGTCGTCCCCAGGCACTTCAGCTCCCTCAGTAGTGACCGTTAGCTCTGTCTTAAATGCTCTGTATGCTTCATACTTTCTTTCATTCAACAACATTTCAACAAGAAACTGTAAAAAGTATTGATAGAAATCGTGTCAGAGCATCAGCAGCAGATCTAAACTCTGAAATTGTACCTAAAAAAAACCAGTGTGATAACTTTTCTCCTCCGTACGGACCTCGGCCGTAGTTGTTGACAAAGCACCGGAAGTCCCGCCCCTTCTTGATTCTGATTGGTCGCTGATCAGGAAGTGACATTAATGAGAGGCGGTGTTCCAAACATTGAACTGTTTTCAACTGAGAGCACTGAGTCAAAAGCTGTTTGCAAACCTCCTACTATCCTAGCAGTACGTACTGGTTCGGCCTAAATTCAGTATATAGTATGTGAACAAGAGCAAAATCTGCAGTATGCCAAAACTACCCTGATGTCGTACTGATTCAGGAACATGTCTCAGTCTGCAGCGGACCAGTCTCCCTCACATACTGTTTCCCATAATGCACAGCGCTACCTGCACTCAGTTTTTAGGTGCTGTGAAAATTATTAAACTCCATATAAACCACTTCTTAACTTTTTAAATCATCAGTGATGCTAAAGAAGCAGTTTATCTATCAGCTTGGTCGTTGTTTACTTCTGCTTTCTGAAACCAGAAATCCAGCAACGCCTGACCCAGCATCCTGCAGACCAGATCCAACAGAACAGACAGACTACACAAGCAAAAAACAGCGTCTAACAGGCTAGAATAAATGTGAGAGTTCACAAAAGCAGACACACTGGTTCTGCTTATTTAAGATTTATTAAATTAAAGAGATTTTTATGCTCCAGCATTGTACTGATTATTATAAGAATGAGAAAGGCGGTTACTAAACTGAATTTTAATGAGGTTACACAACATGATTACGTTCTGTTATAATTAAAATGCAGTTAGTTTTGTCTCTACCGCCTCTGACTGATGGACTTGTTGAGATAAGAGTACCTGTTTTTAAAATGTTCGTTTTAATTGTATTAAATCTAGGGTTGGCAGTTATGGTAGTCATTTGAATGTAGCATTTCCTCAGGACTCTGTTATCTCCGTCTGTAGATAGCAGCTTTTTTTACCTCTTTTTTAAGAACACATTATGTATTGATTACCATCAGGACAGAAAGATCATTTTAACCTGTATAACAAAAAGTGGATCTAAATCTGACTACCAACCCCAGCTTTAAGAAGGATTACAGTACGGTTTATAAACCCTGCATGTTCTTCTCTAAACTTTACTGTCACTGTGACACACAATTAAAGGAGCAAATCTCACACCTGTAATTTCAACCAGCCCTTCGTATTGTTAGAGTACAATCATCCCTGTTAGTGAGTGTTGGATTATTTGGTTAAAAAGGGGTTTTATATAATGAGCATGCTGTGGCCTGCGTTGATGATATTCGAGGGAGAATGAGATTTACTTTTCAGTTCATTTAATAAAGCTCCTTCCTGCTCCAGTCTGAGCTCTGTTTCCCTGCGTACAGGGCTGCTGTTTTCCATTATTGTCACACCTGTTGAAAATAGCCTGGAGCAGAAAAAGCTCTAATTGCTGAGGCTTTTAATTTAACATTTATCTGTCAAAATGTACTTTGGCAAATTTGATCCCAATATAAGTTATCTTCAAAATTACAAATCATAATGACGCCGGCGGCCAGAGGACGGAGAAATCTGTTCTGTCACAGAGCAAATAATAAAAATGTGTCATCTTGGACGAGGAAGGCAGACGCACACTGTTCTTCAGAGAATTCCATTTTCTAATTCTCTGACAGACGCGGAGGGGGAGCAGAACACATGTACCTCCCCCTCACACACACCAATTACTGCAATGAGCAAATGAAAGGTTGGGTCCCATCAGGGCCGCCGTAGGGGGTAGACGGAGAGAGAGAAATGTAGCTTGAGGGAGTTATACATAATTGCCCCCCCCTCTCTCTCCACACACACATACATGACAACAATCATCATCTGCTGTCACTGTTGTTGATAATCTCAGAGCTTTACAGCAGATTGGCTCTCCCTTTCTTATTCCTCCTCTTTTGTTGTGTGTTTTCTATCTTTTCATGTCTCCGTTTTACGTGTTCAGCAGATTTTCTTTTCTCCTCCTCGTCAACCGTCATCACACGGTGACCATTTTACTGACTCACTACTTACAATGACAGCAGTCAAAATATGTAGATAGAGTCTGTTGGCTCGATCAAGATTATTAGCAGCTCGATATTTAAATGTAAGACAAATCAGGGACTGGTTTCTGACAGCTTAAATGAACCTCACAGTGCTAATATTTCTGAAACACGGCTTTCATGTGTCCTTCATTTCTTCAGCTAATCTTAAATAACCGCCTTTCATGTCGCAGCAGTCCCTCCAGGAAGTTGCGATATCGCGATCGCAACTATCAACGGAAATTCAACCAATCAGTGTGATTTCTGCACGGTCTTGCAATTTTATACAGTCACCGCAACTCTTCTGCAAATTGGACCAATCACCTTAACCTCAGCCCCTGTACGTCATCGGTTTCCTCATCAATTTCACTTCCTTGTTAGCAGTTGACAAGATGAGGACATGTCTGACGTGAAAAAAGAACATTTACCAACTAATGTTTCCTCCAAAGTTCGTGCAAGTCAGTTTCCTGATGTTTCACAAGAAAGCGAGGGTAAACTGTTTAACATGGCGTGCAATATCGTGGTGGAACATAAACGTAAGTCCTCACTTGATCGGCACTTTTCAACAACAAAACACGCACAGAGAACGGGAGGAAGGACAAGTTACGATGACAACGTTGTTATTTATAGATACTCAAATACCCTTTTAGTATTAATAAGCTAAAGTTGAATTTATTTACAATGTATTTTTTTTCTAGTACAACAGTGTTTACAAAGTAGGAGGAAAATATAAATACAAACACTGAACAAACATTATAAAATAGCACATATACAACACAGAATCTGTTCAAAACACAACCTTTTGTTTGTTTTAAGAAAATGATTTGCCCAAATTGAATTTAATACAATTCATTCAAAGAAAGTTGGGAAAGGGTTCATGTTTACTACTCAGTTTGAAGTTAAATAATATTGTTTTTAATTGTTTAACTATATGCAGTGCAGTATTTCACAAAGTCTGGAAGACTACACTGGAAAAAATGTCCCTCCAAAAACAAGAACAAAAACGTATTTCTACTTTTACCTTGAAATAAGCAAAAAAAATCTGCCAATAGAACAAGTGAAAATTTGCTTGTTAAGATTTCTTAAAATAAGACATAATATTTAGAAAACTGTGATCTTAAAATTAGCAGGGAAAACTTATTTTAAGCAATATTAAACCACTATTTTAAACCTCAGTGTCTCAGAATAAGACAGGAATGAGAACAATTAGTATTTTTTTAGTCAAAGAAAGATTTTTGCACTAATAAATGTCATGTCAACTTCTCATAGTGAGCTGGATATACTAATATTCAGTCATGTTGTTTTTAGGATAAGCCAGCTTTGCTCTAAAGGAGGTGTTTCATTGTGTGCATGTAGTTTGAGGATTTATATTTTGATCTGATTTAGAAGAAACAGTGTCTGAAAACTGAAACCAACCCTTAAAAAAACAACCTTTCTTTCTTTCTTTCTTTCTTTCTTTCTTTCTTTCTTTCTTTCTTTCTTTCTTTCTTTCTTTCTTTCTTTCTTTCTTTTGTTCTTTCTTTCTTTCTTTCATTCATTCTTTCTTTCTTTCATTCTTTCTTTCTTTCTTTCATTCATTCTTTTGTTCTTTCTTTCTTTCTTTCTTTCATTCATTCTTTCTTTCTTTCATTCTTTCTTTCTTTCTTTAATTCATTCTTTCTTTCTTTTGTTCTTTCTTTCTTTCTTTCTTTCATTCTTTCTTTCTTTCTTTCTTTCTTTCTTTCATTCATTCTTTCTTTCTTTTGTTCTTTTTTTCTTTCATTCTTTCTTTTGTTCTTTCTTTCTTTCATTCTTTCTTTTGTTCTTTCTTTCTTAGATAGATTCTCCAATAGAATGCATTTACTTAAATCAAGTAAAGGGTTTGTCTTAAATCAAGATTATCCGTCTTCTATAAATAAGATCTCAGCTTGAAAAATGTCTGAAATGTTAAATAAACCTTGTTTCTTCTAAATTACAACTCAAAACAAGATCATTTCAAGATTGTTTGACTTAACAAGATATTCAAGATGTCTTAAAACAAGTCCCTCCATCTTGCTCAAATGTTACTTGTTAAGTAAATGTGTCTTAAATCAAGTGGGAGAAGACATTTTGCCTGAAAATGAGACAATTTCACTTTGTAAGATTTTGAGTTTAGCAGTGTAAGATGGAGACTCTCTGTGATGTTACCTGTGCACAAATCTTGTTTAAATAGTTGAAATCTCAAGCATTTTTTAGTAAGGCTACCAACAACACTAAAAACAGCTGCCAATAATTTAGCATATTTACTTCCTCTGAGATGTTATTGGGTAAAAAAGCTTTTAAAGAAAAGATTGCAACTTTCACTGCAATTTTTCAAAAAGCTGTCGCAAAATCAGGCTTTTTGGGACGCAACAATCACAAAAAAACCTGCGAAATCCTGGAGGGACTGACTTATGTTGTCATTAACTGAACTTTAAGTCTTCCTTCTTATCTGCAGCCGTGTATCTCCTTTGTGTCAGGAGTCCCTCCTTTAAATGTGAAAGCGGTGAAGTCCACCGACTGCTCGCTCTCTCTGAGCTCAGCTGCAGTTCAATGTCTCTCCCAGCTAATTGAAGTCAACCACAGGGCACTGCTAATGATCAGCCTACAGTGACCCCTGATAGTCTGTCATCTTCCTGTCTGCACAGAGAGCAAAAAAAAGAGGTGAAAAAAGAAACCCAAGACACCTGGAGAGGAGGAGGAGGAGGAGGAGGAGGAGGAGGAGGAGGAGGAGGAGGAGGAGGAGGAGGAGGAGGAGGAGGAGGAGGAGGAGGAGGAGAAAGAGGAGGACTGGAGGAGGAGGGCATGGTGTGGGGTGTGAATTTAGAACAAATGACCCAGGTGATGCAATGACCATCACGCTGTGCAGGAAGTAGCCATGTCCGGCTCTGCTCACTTCCGCTCAGTGACCATTATTATCCCCCCCGGGCTCCGAATTCACTAACACAGAATCAATACGAGCAGGTGGAGGGAGAGGTGCGGGGCGGGGGTGGGGGCAGGATTCACAGATGAAGTGAGAGAGGGAGGGTAAGAAGGAGGGAGGGGGGTTGAAGAAGGATGAAAAGAAAGGGGAAGAAAGGAAGGGAATGAAAAATAAAGAAATGAAGAAACATGATTAAAGATGGGGGTGTTCAGTGTGGAGTCTTGAATCATTGTATTTTTATGTAGATTCTGGTTCTGAATCCTTCATCCATCCTTTCAGTGTGTGTGTTTGTATGTGTGCGTTTGTATGTGTGTGTTTGTATGTGTGCGTTTGTATGTGTTTGTATGTGTGTGTTTGTATGTGTGCGTTTGTATGTGTTTGTATGTGTGTGTTTGTTTGTATGTGTGTGTTTGTCTGTCTGTGTGTTTGTCTGTGTGTGTTTGTATGTGTGTGTGTTTGTATGTGTGCGTTTGTATGTGTGATTTTGTATGTGTGCGTTTGTATGTGTGTGTTTGTATGTGTGCGTTTGTATGTGTTTGTATGTGTGTGTTTGTTTGTATGTGTGTGTTTGTCTGTGTGTGTGTTTGTCTGTGTGTGTTTGTATGTGTGTGTGTTTGTATGTATGTGTTTGTATGTGTGTGTTTGTATGTGTGTGTTTGTATGTGTGTGTTTGTCTGTGTGTGTGTTTGTCTGTGTGTGTTTGTATGTGTGTGTGTTTGTATGTGTGCGTTTGTATGTGTGATTTTGTCTGTGTGTGTTTGTCTGTGTGTTTGTATGTGTGTGTTTGTCTGTGTGTGTTTGCCTGTGTGTTTGTCTGTGTGTTTGTATGTGTGTGTGTGTTTGTATGTGTGTGTTTGTCTGTGTGTGTTTGTATGTGTGTGTTTGTCTGTGTGTGTTTGTATGTGTGTGTTTGTATGTGTGTGTTTGTCTGTTTGTGTTTGTATGTGTGTGTTTGTATGTGTGCGTTTGTATGTGTGTGTTTGTCTGTGTGTGTTTGTCTGTGTGTGTTTGTATGTGTGTTGTTTCAGTGTAGTGTGTTTTTACAGAGCATCACTGAGGCTCGTTTCTGTCACATTCACTCTCTTGGCATTTAAGTTTACAAGCCCGGGCAATGAGCCTCACCTGCTCTAACTCAACATGAAACACAAGCATCAACACCGGGCCAGTCACACACCAGGTCAGCCTTTTAGTAGTAAAAGAGTAAATCATGCACGGAGAGCTGGGCGATGTTGAAAAAGATGACATCACGATACAGTTTTTCATGTCAGCTGATATCGATAATTATCAGGATAAATATCAAATCTTTATTTTCATTTCAATGTAAAGTCAGATTTTTGCTCCTGAGGGAAAGTTGAAGACAGTTTGTTAGCTTGTATCTGGATTTAGTTTCTGATGAGCTTCTTGAATCCATCATTTCAGACTGCGCTAACAGGAAGCAGGTCTTTAATGTAAGGTTCATCATGAATATCTGATGTAGATGAGAGGCTAACTGTTGAGAATTCTTCATGTTCAAAGCATAGACTGTATAATAAATGTACGTAGTATCCGTGAGTCCACCCATCTGTTTCTGAAGCGCTGTTTTGAAGCCAATAGTCGGCGGGAGAGCATACTGGAAATGTTAAACTCAATATAACGTCTGTTGACATCTTATACATACGTTTTGTCTCTCCCGTCTCTCTCTCTGCTGTTTGATGGACTTGTTGAGATAAGGGTACCTATTTTAAAATGTTGGTTTTATTTGTATTAATTAAAGCAAGGGTTGGTATTCACAGAAAACTAGCCTGAATTTGATGTACATTTCCTCAGGATTCTGTCTAAGCCCTCCCCCCCTCCCCTCGGAGCTCCTCCAAAACACACAATTGATTACCATCGGGACATAAAGAGGATTTTAACCAGTATAACAAAAGGTGGATCTAAATCTGACTACCAACCCCAGCTTTAAGACAGCGTTATCTTTATAGTGTACATTTAATTCTGTGTAAGGAGACTTACAGTTCTCTCCTCTGGAGCTAAACAGCCTCTCTGTCCTGCATGTCGTTAGCAAGAACTCTTATTCTATGTGAAATAATCATCATTAACACAAAGGTTAATGATTTGATAAGCTTACCATGCATGTAGAGGGAAATGATTCACATTGGAAATAATGATTGGATATGATTTCTACATTTTTTCACATTTCCCTGGCCGGCCTTGACAACCTAATTGAACATTAGTCTAATAAAGAACATTACCAGAGGAGGAGAAGTGACAGCGTGCCATCCTTGAGCACTCTGTCAGTTTCATTGTGAGCACCACTGTCTTCCCCCTGTTATTTCTCTTTGGCTTTGAGTGAAAGGACCTTCATTCCAAAGTAAAGAGCGTAATTTAGTGCGCTCTAATGGCAGAACTATTCAGCAGGCTGCCCATAATTGTATGACCAGGGCTGGGAGAATAATAGCCCCAAACCCCTCTCCCTCTGAGCTTTTCTTCTGCTCATGCAGTGACCTAAGATCTCCAGGAAGACTTTGGAGACAGAGATAACCGAAGCCACAAAGTTTCATGTGTGAAACACAGACGATTAATGAACATGTTTCTTTTAATTTGAAAATGAAAGGAGACAGGAAGTAGAGCTATCTCCTAATGTGTGTGTCTCTCTGTGTCTGTGTGTGTGGCTATCTTAATGTTGCCTAATACCTGTAGTTGCTTACATTGGACATTAATGAGTAGTGAGAAGGGCACACCTCGCCTGGCAGAGAGAGAGAGAGAGAGAGAGAGAGAGCGGGACTTGAGGAGCGGAGAGAGAAAAAGAAGGAAAAGCGTTGCTGGTCTAATGAACTCGCAGCCCGCTGTACACTGTCACTCTCCTGCTCGGCGCTGTGACCGAGACAATGCAGCCACATTGTTGCGACGGCTTTGTGTGCACTAACCCAGGCAGCCAGCTTCCCATAGAGAATCAACGGCTCCTGTAACTTAAACTTGGTGGCAGTGCTGGCAAGCCAAGGCAGCTGCCATTCTGAGCATTGTTAGCTCTGACAGCTGCCTCTGATGAGGGCATTGTACGGAGAGCAACTGCAGACGTGACGTGGTGCAATGTGGAGGCTGAACAAGTTCACCAAGAGATAAAAGAGATTACTATTGAAGGCTTCAGCAGCTGAGAGAACAGGGGGGTGAGGGGCTGTTAGGATTGATTAGAGGAGGAGGAGGAGGACCAAATGAAGGGTCGTTTGAGAATCTGGGAGCTTTACTTGCTCATATATTCTTTATTGTATGAAACCCTCCCTTTACATGGTAATAACTGGAGTGTACTGAAGGCTCTGCAAACATCATGTTGGTGATGTTACAGTTGTACTCTCATGTCCAATTCTCTTAAATAAAGTCATCTGATCTCATTAAAACAATTATATCAGGGATGGTGTTGAACATCCAGGTTTGTGATGTTATCAGGTTCCCTTTAAGGCCTGAATTATTGGAATACTTTTTTCTCTACAGATATGAGTTCATCTCTTTTTAAGAGTAAGCAGCAACCACCGGTCTTAAAATATGAAGCCAATGCAGAAGTGTTAAAAACTGCAGTTCCTTGAGTGTCCACTTGAGGCCGGCTGCAGAAACACCGTAAACCACATACACACCAATTCAAAAAAGATGATCTTTACAGCAGAAATAAACATGTTTACTACCTGGTTCAAAAACAGTTTAGGTCTGTTTAGCAAATTTCTCTATCGGCAATCACTGTACGGGGGGTTCATTTATTTATAACCTGTTATTTTCTAAGATATTAAACGTACAAGTTTTGCCCAAATAAGGGCATGGCTGCTTTGACTGACAGGTGGGAACCATAGACTGTATATATAATGGACAGCGTGGCTCCGCCTTTTCCCATTGTACGGTTTTGAAGACAAAATATCCCGTTCCAGAACGCTGACATCTTGTACATTTTCTGCAGCCAGAGTCTGTGCTGTAGGGAATTTGTGTGTTTGCACGGTAACAAGCTCCGCCCTACAGCGTACCGGTCCGAGGTCCTACAGAGTTTCTCTCTACGGCAGCTGTCAGTCAAAGTAAACCGGATGTAAAACCCCGTTTTTTAACCTGTAATAACTAATGAAAAAGAAACTGTTCAGAAAAAAGAGGCCTTGAACACAACACAGTCAAATAATAACTACATATCACCACAGCATATGGATGAGAGAAACATTCGTACCGTGAGTATTTATTTTTTAAAGTTTGACTGCTGCCCCATTCAAATGAATGGGGGAGGTGGAGTTTTTCCACCTATACTGCAGCCAGCCACTAGGGGGAGCAGTTTTTGTGGCGGCCTCACTTTAAGCCGAGCGAGATGACGTCCATTCTATATACAGTCTATGGCGGGAACACTGTAGCTGTTAGCGAGGAGGCTAAAGACCCGCCTCTTTACGTCACACTAACTCGACAGACGTTATGTTGAGTTCAGCATTTCTAATATGGCGTGTGCCGACGATCAAAAACAGCGCTCAGGAACAGATGGATGACGTCACCTATACTACGTCTATTTACTATACAGTCTGTGGTTAGGAGGTACAGATTATCTCCCGTTTGATCGTGAATATTGGGGGGAAACTAAAAAATGTAATGTCTCCAGCAAAGGTTCTCTTCCCCATCCTGTTCTCTATTATTGTCCATAATTAACCCCTCTTTAAAACAACCGGTCTTACAGAGGTATTAAGAAGCAATCTTCATGACAACTGAAGTTCAGCAGGCTTCAAAACCAGACAATTAAACAGTGTCTTGATACCAGAGCCACAGTCACACCTGCAACACCTGAGACTTTTTCATATTGTGACAGAAAGAGACAAAGACTTTCTTCGTATGTCTGTGGCATTAACCTCCAAGCTCTTTCATTAGGACTAAAGAACAATGTTTTAGAGAGCAGTGGCACATGGAGGATTCAAATACAGGAGTGTTAGGTTGCACACACAGTATGAAGCTGTATCAGGTTTGGGTCTTTTCGTTGAACTCACTGACTCTGAGAGAGAAATACTGAAAAATAGCAGAATTAGTCAGAATTGGTGAAACTTACAGAAACCAGTTAAAGCTAGGGTTGGTAGCCACTGAAAACTAGCATGAATTTAAATTTAACATTTCCTCAGGACTCCGCCTAACCCCTCCCCCCCTCCCCTCGGATCTCCTCCAAAACGCACAAGCACATGCACAAGCGCCGTGGATTCGCGACCATATGATGGTGACTGATTCAAAACAGGTCCTCAGCACATGGTTTGTGTTTTGCACTACGTCAACTCATGTCTCACTCTTTGTCTCCTGATGGCAGGGATTGGTTGGTGTTTTCCCAGGTTTACTCCGGCTGTAGATAGCAGCTTTTTTTACCTCTTTTTTAAGAACACATTATGTATTGATTACCATCAGGACATAAAGATCATTTTAACCAGTAGAACAAAAAGTGGATCTAAATCTGACTACCAACCCCAGCTTTAATGCAGAAATGCAGATACTCTCTCAGGAAGTGTGGAGCAGAAGCTCCAACGTTCTGAACTGAGAATGTGAAAATCAATTAAAGTAGAAACTGGAGGATTGAGCACTTTTTTTATGTTCCGAGGGAACGGTGTTGTTCCTGTGGAAAGCTGTAATTTTACAGTAATCACATGCTTTTAAGCTTCAAAACACCACGTTGGGTGATTCTAAGCCTCTCACAGTCTCCTTCAGTCTTTCAACATGCAGAGAAATACATTCTTCTGCTTTTTCAGGCATCAATCATTCGGGCCACGTGTGCACTCTCCTCTGAGGAACGCACGCTTTGTGTCGATTTTAGACAAACAGGACCTCTTATCTCCTTCCTCATCCTGTACATGTGTAAGAAAAGAAGCTTTCTTTCCCTGGTCAGATTCATCTCTCATTAAGTATCTTTTCTGTGGTAATTAACACAAAGGTTGTGTTGGCAGCGTGCTGTTTGTCACTGTCTGACATTTACCGTGTGGAGACAGTTTGAGGCATTAAAATGATTCTCGCTGTTCTGAGTGTTTGTTTGTTTTATTGCTGAAGTAGGTCAGGGAGGTAATTAAAGTAATTTAAGTCTGTTCAGCTAAATGTCCTGAAGGGAACTTAAATCTCTGAATAAAGGGTCAATCTGTAGAACATGAGATTTCAAGAACGAGAATTGATGTCCTCAGACCTCCAGAGAGCATAGCGTCCAAAGATCAGGGGTATGAATAAAGAGGTTTAAGCATGGCGCATGTGTGTGTGTGTGTGTGTGTGTGTGTGTGTGTGTGTGTGTGTGTGTGTGTGTGTGTGTGTGTGTGTGTGTGTGTGTGTTTGTTCTCTTCGAGGTCTTAAGAGCTCTTATACCCGAGCAGTAAAACACGGGGCGCAACGCTCCATGACCCTGCTGGTCATTTCATCTACTTCCAAATGTCACAGCAGCACAGACCTTTGTTGAGATCAGCAAGAAGGGCATCTGTGTGTGTGTGTGTGTGTGTGTGTGTGTGTGTGTGTGTGTGTGTGTGTGTGTGTGTGTGTGTTTTCTTCGTCCAGCAGTCACAGTAAAATCATGAGCCGGGGAATATAGACATAGTCATTAGACATCTTGAGGACGATTGGAAAGCAGGAACTCAGACGAGAGAACGACGAACAGAGAAATAGGCCGAGACTCACATAAAGTCCACATCCTTCATACATTACAGACAAATCAGTAATGTTGATGTTTTCTTGTCTCCTTGTTCAGGACAGTAATGAGGAGGGAGAGCCACGTGGGTCAGTGTGTGGCGCGCAGCCGTTTACTCGCCATTAAAGGCTAATAGAAATAGAAGAACAGCCGAGAGGTCAGCAAAGCTGCAGCCGCAGACATCAACAGGAAATGGGAGCGAACAAAGACCCTGCAGGTGGGTTCAGCAAAACAAGACATTATCATTCATTTACTGAATATTTGTCATTCAAAACACAACCTTCAGCAGCGGATACTGAAGAGATGTTTGACTGGAATCACCCACGAATGTTGAATATGAAAACAATTATCTGATATCTTTTGTCCTCTTCCCTTTTGTCACGTTTCCTCTTCTTCTCTTCCAACTATTTATCTTAATCTCCCTTCTTTTCTGCCTTTCCTTTCCTTTCTGTTTTTATTTGCTGCCCTCTCCATCTCCTTCCTTCATGCCTCCTCTTCTCTCCCGCTCTGCTTTTCTTTTCTATCACTTTCTTGCGTATTTCCCTTCATGCTCTTTATTACTTTATCTCAAACTTCCCTTCCCTTCCCTTCCCTTCCCTCCTGCACCTTTCATCTCACCTTTCCTCTTCCCTTCCTCTTCTCCTGCTCCACTCTCGTCTTTATCCTGCAGAGACACTACTTTATTGGCAGAGCTTTAGAAAACCAATACCAGGAGATTAGACCTGTGTCCTTTTACTCTGCTGTTATTAAAACTGCTGCTCTGTGACAACTGCTGCTCTGTGTGTGTGTGTGTGTGTGTGTGTGTGTGTGTGTGTGTGTGTACAGCACGGTGAGATCTACCTTGGAGTATCCTGGTTCCAGGTTGTGTGTGTGTGTTTGTTGGATGTTGTATCTGCATGTCTTTGTTATCAGCGTCCTCTCTTCAGTGAACACATCAAGGTTTATTTGTCTCTCCTGCTTTACGTACAATGTTGTTTCATTCTGCTTCTGTCGTGAGTGCTTTACTGTTTCTCGATGTTGTTTACGCACAAACCTGATGAACCTTTAATTCAAACAAGGACGAACCAAACAGACTCAGTTAGACATGTTGAGTTTAAGTCTTTCCTCCAGCAGTTTGAACCCCTGACCCAGCCTGTTGATATCCACAGAATAAGCTCTGCTGATCAAAGACGTCACTGACATTTGAAGTCAACTCCAATATGACTTACAGCGCCGCAGTGTCGGCCAATCAGGAGCCAGCGCTTTGGTTTTATTGGCTTTCAGATACGTGTGACGTGTTGTGGAAGACTAGTGATTTTGTTGTTGTACATTTATGTTCTTGACAACAAGTCACAGTCTACCTCAGTGAGTCACACACCCTCAGCTCTTCATCTTTGTTGTATGTTGTATGTATTGTTTTTTTTACCTCTGATGTTGTTTCTGAAACTCACATTTTATCATGAGCTCCAATAGATCTTCACTTCCTGGTACATTCCCCTGTATTAATGTAGCACATTTAAAACAAAGTTCACCAGTGTGCTGCACAGAGAGGTCAAATGAGTTAAAACACACAGAACATAAAACACTGTAAAAAATTAAGATGAAATAATAATAATGATTAACATGAGACAGATAAAAAAATAAAAACATACAAAAACACTGTAAAAACAAAATGAATAAAATAATAATAATACACAGGAGATACTTAGAATAAATTAAATATACATCAAAACACTGTAAAAAAAATGTATATTTAGTAATAATAAAACACATAGGACATAAAAGTATTTTTTTTTTAATAATTAAAAAATTTATTAAAAAAACACTGTTAAAAATAAATATTTAGTAATAATGAAACACAGGCAAATGAGTCACTAAATAAAAGATAAATAAAAACACTGTAAAGAGATTAATAATTATAATAAAACACATTAAACACATAAGACACTTTCAAAATAATTCAAGATAAATAAAAACACTGTAAAGAGTTTAATAATTATAATAAAATACATTAAACACATAAGACACTTTCAAAATAATTCAAGATAAATAAAAAAAAACTGTAAAAATTTAATTATTATAGTAAAACACATAAGACATTTAAAATGATTTAAAACACATTCAAACTCTGTGAAAAGGAAGAAAAGAAAATACACTTGCAGTTAATTTGAACAGGCATGCAGCTGTTATAAATCAGTGTGAAATGAACTCAAAGTCATACCTGTGTTTTGTTGATGCATGTCTGAGGAAGTAAAAAAGTAAAAGTGATAAAATAAAATTTCCTCAAGAAAGTGCAAAGTTCAGCCCAGGACTCACTTTCTACTACAGCTCCAATTTTGGTCTCTTGTTGTCCTGCTGTGTGTGTGTGTGTTTGTGTGTGTGTGTGTGTGTGTGTGTGTGTGTGTGTGTGTGTGTGTGTGTGTGTGTGTGTGTGTGTGTGTGAGAGAGAGAGAGAGAGAGAGAGGGAAAATGGGGAGAGGTAAAGGTAAGTTCTTTATATTCTTTGTATTACATACTGTAATGTATCCTGCAAAGAGAATAAACACAGAACAGCACATCTTGATATTCTGGTGCAGAGCTCGTGAACAAAGAGTAATTTTGCACACATGGATGAGACAGAACTAATCGAACAGCATAATAATAAAATAAAAAAAAGAAAACATATATTGTCTTGTCTTCATTTCTTGCATTCGATGGTATACATTTCCACCTGTGTCTGAAATAAAGTGAGAGCCTGCAGCATGTTTGTGTGAGCTGATTAATGTTCTGTGCTCTGCATATTCCACCCTATTGTACATCTCAGCCAGACTCCAACTGTGGCAATCAAATCAATCAGCAGTGCTTATGAACCCATTACAATCTGGCTGAGAGCAGGCAGGCTTTGCATCCTTCCACCGGCCGTGAGGTAATTACTGTGCAGTCGAGCCGGATCCGATGGAAGGAGAGAAAGATGGAGGTCTGACGGAGGGGTAGACAGAGTAATAAAACATGTCCCTAATGACTTGCATGTGACTGTGAATATGCATTACAGCGATCGGGTATAGACTCATTAACACCCTAACAAGCCCCCTCCGACTGTGGAGTACCTCAGAAACCATGCTGACTGTTACATCCCCTTTCTGTATGCCAGAGGTCTCAGCACTGTGAGGTAACGACGGCCCCTGAGGACTGAAGGAAATTTAAGGGCCACTACACCGACAGCCAGAGGAGGCCCACTCCTCTCACCCTGTGCACAATTACAGGCTCAGCGCTCTGCGGTGGGGGGTCACACTGAACCGGTCTGCAGCTTTATAATGACTAATAAGCCTTTCATTGTTTATTGCTTTTTTAAACCCTGATCAAACTTATATGGGCTTTTATTTATTTTATTCTTTTTCTTTTACGTCATTCTGACCATCAAACATTAAATTGATATCCCTCAGTTTGAAGGCAGGTCAGCAGGGACAAAGGGTTGAATAAATACAGGCAGATGGCACTCCACCAACAGCCTGAGGTCCAGGTGAAAAACACATCATTCACTAACACACTAGGGAGGATTTAAGAGCAATCGTTTGGGTAAAATGATGAACAGAATTTCTGATGTAAATATTTTATGTTGAGGTAGCAATAATAAAACATTGAATGTCACAGATATTTGCCTCCTTTTAAATGAAATGAGAAAAACGAAAATAACAGACAAACATGTCAACAAGTCAACAGGTATAGTGAGTAACACTCAATGAACAACAATACAAAATAAAAATAAAGGAAGAACAATAGGATAGGATAGCAGTTGCTGCTGACTTTTGTTAAACTCGAAAGTCTGATCAGAAACTGCAAACAGCACTAGAAGGGGGTCAGGTTTCAAAATGACATGCTACATTTCTGAAAGAGTATTGAATTATATTAGACCAAAACAAAGTTAATCTTGGGCAGTCAAAAAAACTATGAAGAAAGTTTGCTTCTCTGTGATGGCATTTGTCACAGAGTGGGGATACATCTGGAAAACATGTATGTAGCTTTGTTTTAGTGTAATGAAGTCTGTGAACTATCTTAGATTGAATAATGCGGTGTCTAGAGTTGACAGAGTGTTTATGTATGTTCTCTATAGAGCTTTATCCCAGAGAACATTTTCCATCGTTTCATCCCACTCCAGTTTGAACAGAATTTGGACCGGGCACTTTAGCTAACAACACATTCAAGAGCTTTTTAAAAAAAATGTAATTTCTATTTAACTTTCATTTTTAATTTTTAGATTTTAGATTTTTTTTAGCATGTTATCTACATTACTCAGGTCCTACGCTGCTGGACCTGAGTAATGTTTTTCATTCCTTCATGTTTTTAATATGATTGAATGACAATAAAGTGAACCTTGAACCTATAAACAAGTCCTTCTGACCACATTAACTTCTCCTCTGACTGCACTACTAGCAGTACATGGTTTTTATGTGTCCGACATCACAGTTTAACATTTATCTGATAAATATAAAGCACCAGTCAAAAGTTTGGAAACACCTTCTCATTCAAGGGTTTATATTAATTCTAATGATTGGAAACACTGTAGATTAATACTGAAGACATCCAAACTATGAAAGAACATATATGAAATTATTGAATGAAGAAAAAAGTGTTAAACAAAGCAGAATCTGTTTTATATTTTAGATTCTGTAAAGTAGCCCCCTTTTTCCTTCATGACAGCTTTGCACACTCTTGGTATTCTCTCAGTCTGCTTCATGAAGTGGTCTCCTGGAATGGTTTCTAATGAACATGAGCCTTGTCAAGAGTTCATTTGTAGAATGACTTGCCTTCTTAATGTGTTTGAGACCATCAGTTGTGTTGTTCAGAGGTAGGGTTAGTACACAATGGATAGCTCTATTTGACTACTTTGGTAATCCAGATTACGTTAAAACCAGATTATTTCATAGTTTTGATGTCTTCAGTATTAATCTACAATGTTGGAAATAATTATAATAAATAAAAACCATTGAAGGAGAAGGTGTGTCCAGACTTTTGACTGGTATTGTTCCTGAGGATGTGTGGTTTCTTTGGTTTAGGCACAAAAACAACCTGACTGTGTTTATGATAGATCTTATATTGGATTAAATGAAGCTCTCAGATGTGATAAGAGAAACAGCTTTAAATTATAGTTACCTTTATAGCATTGATAGATACATATTAATAAGACAACATGTTCAAGCTTCAGTCCCAGCATACTCTTTGATACCCTGTAATATTATCACAATCCTCCTTTGTTCCCGCTCTAAGAACAGGAGACCAAAAAGGCTTCATCACTAACATAGTCAGTGTTCGGGTGCTAGGGGACACACTGGGAACCCCTTATTGGTCCTTTGTTGTTTCTATAAACTGACTCTCATATACATAGCACAGCTTTTTCAGAATCACCAACAAGAGTTCTTCTGAGAAAGAAAATCCTGAAGGAAAATGTATGCAAGCATAGAATTAGAAAAGCACGAGAGGTGAAGAAACACAAGCTGACTTTGTCGTGCTGTCATCTGAATATATCTCCCTCTATCCCTCTCTCCAACACGGTCTCAGCAGATGTGTGTCTAACATGAGTCTGGTCCTGCTGGAGGTTTCTGCCTGTTAAAGGAAGTTTGTCCTTGCCACTGTAACTTGCTAAATGCTGCAAAGTGCTCTGCTCATGGTGGATTAAGATGAGATCAGACTGAGTCCTGTCTGTAAGATGGGACTGGATCTTACCTGTCTTGATGTTGGGTCTTTGTTGATATCAGAACATAGAGTACGGTCTAGACCTGCTCTGTTTTGTTGGGATTTGGCGCTTTATAAATAAAGATTGATTGACTAACTGACTTATATGATCTAGGTCGTGGCCTGTATCTGATCTGTATGTAAGAGTGATGATATAACTCTGTTGTTTTTCTGCTCTGTATGAATAATTAACATGTTTGTTGATTGAGACATTAACCCATCATTCTACTCTGATCCACTCCAGAGAGAACCAGAGATTTAATGTGGAACACACTACTGGATCCTACATGGCTCTCTTCTGCCCTCTACTGTCCAGAGACTGTTAGACAGAGAGGTACCACACAGTAAAGACTTAATGACTTACTTCATTTAAAGGAATACCTAACTTCAAATGTAGTATGCAGTATGCTGTACTTACTGCATACTGCATTACTAGGTAGCATGCAGGCCATTTCCAAACCAGCCGACAGTTGTGTTGTTCAGAGGTAGGGTTAGAACACAATGGATAGCCCTATTTGACTACTGTTGTAATCCAGATTATGGCAAAACCAGATTATTTCATAGTTTTGATGTCTTCAGTATTAATCTACAATGTTGAAAATAATTCAAAACTTTGGACCCTTAGATAATAGATATGTTGCACAGGTCTAGCTCCGCCTTTAATCATGTGCCCCATCCATCAACCAATCAACCAATCAACCAATCAATCAATCAATCAATCAATCAATCAATCAATCAATCAATCAATCAACCTCTGACCTCCAGAGTCACAGAGGTGGAGAAGGACAACCAAAGTTACTAACCATAGACCTTTCTGGAGTCCCTGAGCTCCCTTGTCTCGTAGGTTCCTCTGAGCTGCCGTAGACGTCCTCCTGCTGTGGACGTTCCAGACTCCAGCTGATACGGACGTGCTGGACTCCAGCGGCAACAGCTACTACTACTCATCTCATCACTATCACCGCTCCCTCTCTCTCTTATTCTCCTCTATCCCTCTTTCCAGACCCAACTGACTAACATGAGTCTGGTTTGCTCGAGGTTCTGCTATAGGGGGTTTGAAAACAGCCTGCCTCTGTCGGTTCATTGTGATGTCTTATGTCAAGTCTTACCATGTCGACTGTGTTCGTGTTTCAGGTGGTTTTGAAGTAAGTTTTTGTTTTGTTTTTGAATTCTGCATCTTGGGTCTCCCTTCCAGTTTTACCAAACGTGACAGCTTACAGCCTCAAATGGATCCTCCTCGGCCTTATTTGACTTCAGGAGAGTGAATCAGACAAAGAAGAAGAAAACAGGAAGAAGCAATAAAAACAGGAGGTCAGCGTTATGCTTATGGATGTATTTTAATAAAAATAATTCTGTCAAAATTAAACAGAATACAATATTTCTTTTTTTAAGATGTTTCCAGTACATAGTTTTTTTCAATTATAGTTTTTCCTTTTTTATTTTGTTTTAAAGGTTTTAAAAGTCATGCTAAGTAGAGGGTAACTCAATTTACATTTTTTTGTAACATTTTTATTTTTTGCTAAAACTCAAAATTCAAATTATGAAATAAAAATCATGACAAAAGTCAACGGTCTGTGATGCCTCAATCAGTTTCTCCAGCCTCCCCATGAGAAGTCCGTGTGGCTTCAGAGTCCACATCCCTCCGCTCGGCTAAAACAACCACTGATCACATCAGGGCCTAAGTCTATGTAGAGTCTGGAGGAACTAGGATGCGCAGGAACAGAGCTGAGATCCAGCCCGGGGTTAAACACAAAGGACAGCTGGGAGACGTGTTCCTTACAGGCAACAGAGGTTGTTCTTTAACAATAAGTGTGTATGTAACAGAAGTCCTTTACAGCTGTAGAAGCAGAGGTTGTGAGTGTGTGCTGTGTGTGCGGTTATTATTACAATAGTTCTTATCATACTGGAAGAGCTTTAGAAAAACAGCTGGGTAACATTTTGACCACATACCCTGTAGTAAACTCCACAGTGCATACACACATCTCCAGGATTACATCAGTCCACATGTCTCTACCACACACTCAAATCTTATAAATGGTAATATACACGTCCAGGTGGATCCACCAGCCATTTCCAGGAGTGACGGTCTGTCACACGCAACATTCAGTCAGTGCTATTTGGTAGAAAACAGGTCCAATGTACAAACTGAAGACTTTCAGATAAAGCTAAGGGGAGGAGATAAACACGTTCTTAATCAATAGGCAGCTACTGATGAACATGGAGATATGATACAGCTGATGTACAATGGTGTGAAAAAACAGGATGGCTGTGTCAGGATGTCAAATTACTGCATGAGGAACCAACAATCTCTACTTCAATAAAAACACATCATTAATAATAAAGGGGGCAACAAACGACTCCGGCCCAGGACTGACATGTTGTCAAATAAAGCCTCAGAGTCACGTCTTCTTCGTTAAAGTGATGTTGTGAATACCGCTGAGGAATAAATCCTGCTCCATGAGCCAGTCTTTAGCAGCTTAGCTTATCGGGCAGGTTAATATTTCACGCCTTGAGCTGAATACGGAGAGTTACGGGCAGGCAGGCAGAGCAGCGTGTAAATGAGCAGCTGCCGTTAAGAAGACAGATTACTACTACAACTAGCTAAACTAGCAGTTTCTGGGCCTACTAAGGGAAGCTGCTACAGCTTGGCTGAAGGGCAAGGGATCAGGAGATATATCTAAAACATAACAACAATGTGACGACAGAATAGTTTTAAAGGGGTGTTACAATTTAGACAAATGTTCTATTTGTCTGTTTCCATAACTTTTAGTATCAAACAGCGTGGGACAACAACGTCACTGCTGTTCAGGGGCTTTAAAGCATTGATCACTATTTTAGTTTGGTTACATCTGATCAGATTTGAAAACTTGACCCCCCTTGGACCAGATCAATGCGGTCACTTGAGCAGCATCAGACCTAAAAGAAATATGCTCCTTTCACATTATTCTTCACACAGAGCAGAACTCGTGGACACATTTGGGTGTTGGGCTGTATAAAGGAATCTGACTCAATGTTATGTGCCTGTTAAAAATAAAGGAGGTGTGGACAGAGCTGTAAGTAAGGGATACTAGTCTTAATCCACCTTTCTACCACACACAGCTCAAAGATGAACTAAACCTCGTCACCATCTGGTCGACAAAAGCTCCTTTAAGTGAGTAACATCATCTCTGATTGAGAGGCACGGGGCAGGGTGTGATTGTGCAGCAAAATAAAAATAATTCCACCAGATCAGTGTTCGGTCCGTCTCTGATCCGTCACAGCACCAGATCTGATAGGTTTCTATTCTAGTCAACGTGTTAACTTCCACTGGATCCTCTCCGTTGCGTTGAAGCTGCGTCTCTGATCCTGCAGGTCGGAGCATAGATTGTATAAAATATGGCCGTAGGTAGGATCCGTGACATCACCCATCTGTTTCTGAAGAGCTGTTTTGAAGCCAATTGTCGTCGGCAGCCATATTGCTGCTGTCGAGTGATTGTGACGTAAAGAGGCGGGCTTTGAGCCTCCTAGCCAACAGCTGCAGTGTTCCCGGCTGTCAATCAAGTCAGCTGTGCCACTCATTGGAAGACTTGTAATCTTAATATCTTAATAATTACCACGTTAGAAAAAAATTCACCCCCCTACAGTGTGTGCCGATCAAGAAATGAGCTATCCAGACTCCACTCGTCTTTTGAACCAGACTGTAAACATGTTTATTTCTGCTGTAAAGAGCGTCTCTTTGAATTGGTGTGTATGTGGTTTCTGGTGTTTCTGCAGACAGACTCAAGTGGACCCTCAATGAACTGCAGTTTTTAGCCAGGCCTGGAGTCAACAGGTCAGAGGTTTTCAGAGGACCAGAAAGACAACATGGATGAGGAGAGGAGGAGGAGGAGAATCCTTGATTCAGTGATTACTGCGGGAAAACCTTGGTCACATGACTCCAGCTGTCTGGAGGTTCTGTGCTACATTCCAAAAACGCAACTGGTGGGTGTTGACGGACGAGAGAGCATGGAGGCGGACCGCAGCGGATCAGAGACGGACCGGACATGGATCTGGTTGAAGTCCTGTGTTCAGGCTGTCAAGAAAACCATCTTCTCCATGCTGGCTGTGAAGCAGCTGTGCCCACACACCCCCACACACATCCACACCCACCCCCCCTCCCACACACACTCACCCACACACCCACACACACACACCACTGATTGGACTGATTAGAGACAGGCTGCAACATCTGTACTGATGTTTTGGTAACTGGCTCCAGATGCTGTCAGGTATGTTTTCTTCAAGGTGTGTCTTGTTCTTTGGCAAAAAGCCATCCACACCTCCACACAGCACTTTACCTCAAACCTACTAACACAATATGGGGCCCACATGATAGTCCTGTGTTAGTCCTGTGCATAGACCAGAATGAGGAAATGTTCCAGCTGTTTTAATGCTAAGCACTCTTCATCCTCACACGTGTATCTGAAGAAATGAACGTGGATGCTTTAGGAGACCTAGGTCGTTAGATGACAGATGAAACTGGGGTTCATCAGATGAGGGTATTATGGTCTGTGGTATGGTGAACAATAACAACGCGAGTGAAACACTGAACTTAGGGGATCAAAACGCACCCGTTACAACAGAAGCAAAAAGAACAGGGGAAGTTTGTTTTTGTCCAGAATGAGCACAACAAAGTGATAAAAACAGAACTATAAAAAAGGCTAGATAAACAGAATAATAATAATTATCTTTAAATAGTGTCACACATTTCTTTATTTGATAATACTAAATTAAAAGGAAGCTTTCTTCTTTCCCGCTCTCCTCTGCTTCTGTTTATACCGCTGGCTCGGTGTGGCAGACGGCCTAACACACCACTCACACGCTCGCTGTTTCCTCTGTCAGCATCATGACAACTACCTGCTGGACAAGCGTTCCCCCAGTGCTACTGAACATGAACCTGTGGAGAGAGAGGGATGGGTCATGTCTTCTTTCATGTTCTTTTATAGCATCCACTTTGTTGGTGTTATGAATTTGGTGAAAGTAAAGCCTGGTTCGTACTTCTGCGTCGACCCTATGCAGCAGTGGTCGTGAGCTCCCTTTTATCAGGCTGCCCTAATAAGTCTCTAAAGACTCTTCAGCTGCAGCTGGAGTACTGACTAGAACGAGGAAGAGTGAGCACATTTCTCCCGTGTTAGCTTCTCTACACTGACTCCCCATAAAATCCTTCTTCTGACTTACAAAGCTCTTAATGATCAGACACCTTTGTATCTTAAAGAGCTCATAGTGCCCTATTACCCCTCTAGAACACTACGCTCCCAACATGCAGGCCTGCTGGTCCTACCTAAAGTCCCTAAAAGCAGAATGGGAGGTAGAACATTCAGTTATCAGGACCCTCTCCTTTGGAATCATCTACCAGTCAGGGTCCGGGAGGCAGACACCCTCTCTACTTTTAAGAGTAGGCTTCAAACTTTCCTTTTTGATAAAGCTTATAGTTAGAGCTGGATCAGGCTTGGACCAGCTCTTAGTCATGCTGCTATAGGCCTAGACTGACATACTGGGATCCTGTCTTTCCCTTTCTCTCCCCTCTCTGCCTGTCTCTTACTCTAACTCTCCCTGTCCCATTAAAGTTACTAACCATAGACCTTTCTGGAGTCCCTGAGCTCCCTTGTCTCGTAGGTTCCTCTGAGCTGCCGTAGACGTCCTCCTGCTGTGGACGTTCCAGAATCCAGCTGATACGGACGTGCTGGACTCCAGCAGCAACAGCTACTGCTACTCGTCTCATCACTATCAGCGCTCCCTCTCTCTCTTATTCTCCTCTATCCCTCTTTCCAGACCCAACTCGGTCGAGGCAGATGTCTGTCTAACATGAGTCTGGTTCTGCTCGAGGTTTCTGCCTGTTAAAGGAAGTTTGTCCTCTCTGCTGTAACTAGCTAAATACTGTGAGGTGCAATGCTCATGGTGGATTAAGGTGGGGTCAGACTGAGTCTTATCCTGTCTTGGTGTTGGGTCTCTGTTCATAATTTGACATAGAGTGGTCTAGACCTGCTCTGTTTGTAAAAGAGTCTTGAGATAACGTTTGTTGTGATTTGGCGCTATACAAATAAAGATTGATTGATTGATTGGTTGATTGATTGGTTGATTGGTTGATTGATTGATTGGTTGGTTGATTGATTGATTGATTGATTGATTGATTGATTGATTATTAGATATACTTCTGCGTCAATGTGTCTGTGTGTCTGTGTGTGGACTTATCACGGGGCTTGTGGTTCGTGTGGTTTTGTTTCATAGTTTTGGGAGGAGGTGTGCGTCAGGCTACGTTTGTAGACTACTGTGTCAAAAAAGAGCTATGCAGAAGAATAAACCAGGCTTTTTTCTTTCCCCATTTGACTCGTGTACAGTATGATCAAGGTTTATTGTAAAGTTTAAAATTCTGCAACACTTAGACTCAAACCAAAATTTGAAACACAAATTAACTTTCTCAATAAGCTATTTCAGATAACCAAGCTGGCCGCACATAACTGATTCTTTTGTTTCACCATCTAAACATTGTCTGCAGATCTCATGCTGTGATTTTACGGCAAAATTAAAGACTTGAGTGACAAACACTGTTTCTGAATCCAGCACTTCATCCTTATCTAACATGAGTTACTCACCTGGACCTGGGCTAGTGCAAAAAGTTGTCTATTCTGGCGAAAGAGCAAGAACCAGACCGGACTCGGGCCATGAGCTGAACACACTCTGTGGCCTGGCCGAGTGCTAACATCAGTGGAGGCTGCTTGGGCAGATTTTGAGACTCTGGGGGGGAAAGAAGAAGTTGTTTTTTTATTTATTTTTTTACCAGGAGCTCGGCCTCGAGGTCTCCTTTTATTTGCCAGGTATAATGTAACAGATAAAATATACAATGTTAAATTCTAACAACATTGATTACTCTTGATTACTGAACAATATATTTACTCAGTGTTATCAGGATATTAATTCATTTCATTATATATCATGCATCATATCATATTATCTAGCAATCAATGTGACATGTAGCCAGACTGATGGTCCTATCATATCCATGTCTAGCACAGTTAAAGCTGAACTCTGGTCCCAGCATCCTCTGAAAAACACTGCATGTATGGTATGTACAGTTGCAAGAAAAAGTACGTGAACCCCGAGGCTAATGACTTTGGTAAGAGCTCATCTGAGTCTGCAGTCTGCCTATCTGGTGTCTGATCAATAAGAGGAGATTGGTGGTGTTGGTTAAAGCTGGCCTGCGCTATAAAAAACACAGACCAGTTTTGAGTTTACTATTTTCAAGAAGCCTGATGCCTCACACAAAAGAGCTCTCAGAAGACCTACCATTAAGACGTGTTGACTTGCATGAAGCTGGAAAGGGTTACATGAGTATTTCTAAAAGCCTTGATGTTCATCGTCCACAGTTAGATAAATGATCTATAAATAGAGACAGTTCAGCTCTGTTACTACTCTCCCTAGGAGTGACCATCCTGTAAAGATGACTGCAAGAGCAGAATGCTCAGTGAGGTGAAGAAGAATCCTAGAGTGTCAGATAAAGACTGACACAAATCTCTGGCGCATGCTAACATCTCTGTTGATGAATCTATGATACGTTAAACACTGAACAAGAATGGAGTCCATGGGAGGACACCACGGAGGAAGACACTGCTGTCCAAAAACATTACTGCTGCACCTGGATGTTCCACAGCACTACTGGATAATATTCTGTGGACAGATGAAACCAAAGTTGAGTTGTTTGGAAGGAACACACAACAGTTTGTGTGGAGAAATAAAGGCACAGCACACCAACATCAAAACCCCATCCCAACTGTGAAGTACGGTGGAGGGGGCTTCATGGTTTGGGGCTGCTTTGCTTCCTCAGGGCCTGGACAGATCGCTATCATCAACGGAAAAATGAATTCCCAAGTTTATCAGGATATTTTGCAGGAGAACTTCAGGAGGCCATCGATCCATCATGTCAAAAACCTGATCTCTATATTAGGGGGGAAGCTTGGTTTCTATTACAGAAACAAGTCATGTTTCTCCCTTAGAGCTCGGAAGCTCCTGATGTCAGCTACTTTCTTGCCTGTACTTGATTATGGCGATGTTGTGTATATGTGTGCTTCATCCAGCTGCCTGCAGACCTTGGTTCCGGACTACCACTGTGCTCTGAGGTTTATCACTGGTTGTAGCCGCCTCACCCACCACTGCGAACTGTATGCTAAAGCTGGCATGCCTTCCTTAAATGTAAGGAGGTATACACACTGGATGACTCTGGTTTATGAGGCTCTTCTTGGCTTGGCTCCTACTTATTTATGCACTTTTCTTTGGAGAACTGGAAGCCGTTCTGCCCTAGAATCAAATGACATTTTGTATCTTTCTACTCCTCGTGTTCGAACTGAAACAGAAAAAAAAGCACTCAGTTTCTCTGCCCCCTCTGCTTGGAATGCCCTCCATACTGAACTGAAACTGTCAGCATTTGTTTCAATGGAAGCTTTCCTCTCTATCTTAAGAAAACAACAATGTGTGTTCTTAAATTGTTACTGTAAAATAACTTCTGCACTTTATTTTGTCAAATTGCTTGTATTTTATATTCTAATGTTTGTTGTTGTTGTTATCTGTCTGTTTTGTTTACTATGACATATGTTGCTGCCTCTCTTGGCCAGGTCACCCTTGTGAAAGAGGTCTCGATCTCAATGGGTCTTCTATCTGGTTAAATAAAGGTTAAATAAATAGAAATAAAAATCAACTGATGCTCAACAGAAGATGGGGGATGCAACAGGACAACGACCCAAAGCACAGAAGTAAAAACCAACATCAGAATGTCTTCAACAGATGGAAACACACCTTCTGGAGCAGCTCTGTCAGAGTCCTGACCTCAACCTGATTGAGAAGCTGTGACATGACATCACAAGAGAGAGATTCACACCAGACATCTCAAGAACATTTCTGAATTGAAACAGTTCTGTAAAGAGTAATGGTCCAAAATTTCTCCTGAGTGTTGTGCAGGTCTGATCTGATCTACTGGAAACGTTTGGTTGAGGTTTTTGCTGCCAAAGAAGGGTCTACCAGTTATTAAACCCAAGGGGTCCCATACCTTTTCTACCCTGCACTGTGAATGTTTACATGGTGTGGTCAATAAAAACATGAACACATATCATTTTTTTGTGGTCTTAGTTTAAGCAGACTGTGTTTGTCTATTGTTGTGACTTAGATGAAGATCAAAACACATTTTCATGGCCAATTTATGCAGAAATCAGGTAACTCCAAAGGGTTCACATACTTTGTCTTGCAACTGTATCTCTCTCTCTGGTTGCTGCACTGTTGCAGTGTTACCATAAAAAGCTGCAGCTGACTTTGAAAACGTGCTCTTTACCCAGTATGGCACTGTTGAGTGCGGAGCAGAGTGATTCTCTCTGTGTAGGGTCTAGCTGCTGGCCCACGGGGCAGTTCCAGGGGTCTGAGTAAGCGAGTAGGCTGAATGCATCCTGCAGAGAGACACAGATAAACAGAGGAGATCACAACACTGTACTGCAAACATTCAGCAGCTTTAACGGGGAGTTTGATGTGCCAGTCTGCCTTCTCTGTATGAATTCATACTCCTTTGAATGAAGCAGTGATCAGATAATGACTTTACATTATAATAAAGCAACACACAGTGAATATGAGACAGGTCTTTCACAGGGAGTTGATCTCGTTTGAAAACATGTCTTGCTTTTTTTGCGTACATCATCGCTAAAGTTGAGCCAGGAAACTTAAATACTTAAATAATCACAATGAGTTATAAGAGCTCTCTAATGTGGACAAAAGCATGACACTGATGGGATAACAATGCTGCTCTGTGTCTGCAGGATGTGTGTGGAGGTATTCCATGATCAAGATGAAGTCAATCAGGAGTTTGTTTTTCTGGTGGTATGGAGTTTTCCTGACCCCTGGTGGTTAAAAGGATGTACTACAACATCATTAGAAAAACTGGAAGTAGTGTAATTTTATCCATCCAACACTTTCCAGCTCCTCCTGGGGAATCCCGAGGCGATCCCAGACAAGGTTGGATATATAATCCCTCCACCGAGTTCTGGGTCTACCCCGGGACCTTCTCCCAGTTGGACGTGCCAGGAACACCTCTAAAGGGAGGCGTCTGGGAGGCCTGAACCACCTCAGCTGACTCCTTTCAACGCGAAGGAGCAGCGGCTCTACTCCGAGCTCCCTCTGGATGTCTGGGCTCCTGACCCTCTCTTTAAGTCTGAGCCCAGACACAAAGATTCTTTATTTCTTATTATAGAACATCCTGAGTAAAACATCCTTTAAATTCCTGCAGCATGCTACCAGGGTTTGGTGAACTGGTGCCAACAAAGAGAAATCTCCACTCAGTTTCAGAGATCACCTTAGCGTGATGAATAGCACATGTTTGCTGGGATTGAGAGTGTGTGCACACACACCTGTAACATCTTCTTGTGTGTGGCGTTCTTGCCGTACTCGCGGCACAGCTGCTCACTGAGCGCCTGCAGCTCCCGTCCGAACTGGATCATCCTCTCCGTGGCCGCCTGGTTCCCTCCACAGAGCTGTCTACCATTACTCCAGCCCTCCTCTGCTCTCACAGAAACACAGAAACACACACACACACACAGTTAGATTATTCTGAGAGCTGAGTGTGAGGAATATGACAAGAGGCAGAAAGTATTAATATATCAAAGTAAGGGTGGAATTTGGGAAATAGAGAAAGAAGGAGCAAGAAAAAGTAAGTTAAGATCTCAATATGTACAGTATCTCACAAAAATGGGTACACCCCTCACATTTCTGCACATATTTATTCATATCTTTTCATGGGACAACACTGAAGAAATAACACTTTGATACAATGTAAAGTAGTCAGTGTACAGCTTGTATAACAGTGTAAATTTACTGTTCCCTCAAAATAACTCAACACACAGCCATTAATGTCTAAACCACCGGCAAAAAAGTTAGTACACCCCTAATTGAAAATGTCCAAATTGGGCCCAAAGTGTCAATATTTTGTGTGGCCACCATTATTTTCCAACACTGCCTTAACCCTCTTGGGCATGGAGTTCACCAGAGCTTCACAGGTTGCCAATGTAACCCTCTTCCACTCCTCCATGACGACATCACGGAGCTGGTGGATGTTAGAGACCTTGCGCTCCTCAACCTTCCGTCTGAGGATGCCCCACAGATGCTCAATAGGGTTTAAGTCTGAAGACATGCTTGGCCACTCCATCACCTTCACCCTCAGCTTCTTTAGCTAGGCAGGGGCCGTCTTGGAGGTGTGTTTGGGGTTGTTATCATGTTGGAATACTGCCCTGCGGCCCAGTTTTTGAAGGGAGGGGATCATGCTCTGCTTCAGTATGTCACAGTACATGTTGGCATTCATGGTTCCCTCAATGAACTGTAGCTCCCCAGTGCCGACAGCACTCATGCAGCCCCAGACCATGACACTCCCACCACCATGCTTGACTGTAGGCAAGACACACCTGTCTTTGTACTCCTCACCTGGTTGCCGCCACACATGCTTAACACCATCTGAACCAAGTAAGTTTATCTTGGTCTCATCAGACCACAAGACATGGTTCCAGTAATCCATGTCCTTAGTCTGCTGTATTTAGCAGATTGTTTGCAGACTTTCTTGTGCATCATCTTTAGAAGAAATGTGAGGGGTGTACTCAATTTTGTGAGATACTGTGTGTATGTGTGTGTGTGTGTGTGTGTGTGTGTGTGTGTGTGTGTGTGTGTGTGTGTGTGTGTGTGAAAGAGAGAGCACCTGTGACCCCGTTGCCGATGCTGTTGTCATCCGGCTGAAGGATTTCTTCATGTTTGTAAGTGCCATTCATGATCCGGGTTGAGGAGCCCTCAACAACCCCGTTTGTGTAGTGCTCTGCTTCAATTTCCATGTCGCTGTCACTAAACACACACACACACACACACACACACACACACACACACACGCACACACACACACAGGATGACACAAAGAGGTGTTAACCACAGTTTGAAAGCCCAGATTTGATTGACAGTGGCAGACAACCCTGATAAATACTACGACTGTCACCACATTCTGATCCACCTCTGACTCAACCTCGCCTCCTATCAATGGATCCCTGCCCATCTCAGGAGTGAACACAGCACAGACCAGTTCTCAGAGCAAATACCTTAAATCCTGTGTGACATAACTTCAAGTCTGGAGTCATGACAGACGATGGGAATAACATTCACTTACACAAATTAGATAGACATAATGGAAACGGTGCAGAGATCAAAAATGGAGCAGACGGAGCAGAGGGACTTTGGGGTAAAAAGGAAGAAGCAGTGATGATGGTTATGGTGTAAATGATACCATAGAATTATGGTTAGCACTATTGATATCATTACCATTATTATTATTATCATCATGATTAGAATTATTTAGTATTTAGTTATAGTATTCATATTTATTTATTATTTTTAATATATTGGAACTAATTACTATTATTATTATTATTATTATTATTATTATTATTATTATTATTACTCTTATTACTATTATGGTTATTATTATTATTACTCTTATTATTACTATTATTGTTATTATTATTATTATTACTATTATTGTTATTGTTATTATTATTATTATTACTCTTATTCTTACTATTATTGTTATTGTTATTATTATTATTATTATTATTATTATTAGTACAGGGTTCCCACTCTTTTCCAGAGATCATTTTCCAGGACATTTTCAGTGATGATTAAGCTGGTAAAACTGTCTAAATTGAGTTCCTAATTTAGTTCCTAAATAGTCTAATATGTTCCTCTCAGTGGAAGTCTACATTGAAAGATGTGCAGTCTATGGCTATCTATGAAATCATCTCTTACATGCTTAAAAATTATGGCAAATTAATTATAGAACAATTCAACCACAGATGTACAGCACTTCACTTTATTAGTGCAACCAAGTAACAATGATGGGCAGCTCTCATCTCAGCTTTCTCTTTTCTCAAAAAATATTAAATGAGCTAAGTAAAAAACAAAAGAGCCAGCAAAGGACTCTGGAAGCTGCCTTACTGAAATAAATAAATACTAATAATGATCAGAGGATCAGAGCATAAATTGACCTAAATAGAACTGAATGACAAAAATGGCCACAAATGTTGAATGGGGATGTGTTTTTTTTAACCTTGTCAGGTCGCACGCAGTCATGTTGGAATCATTTTCCAGGACAATCTGTGATTTTCCAGGACATTTTACTTTTTCTCCCATTTTCCAGGTGTTTTCCAGTATTGGAAAACAGGTCAACTGTTTTCCAGGTTTTCCAGGACGCATGGGAACACTGTAGTATTTATCTATCTTTTTTTTAATATATATTATTATTAATTGATTAATCTGTTATTATTTAATATTTGGTCTCTCTCTTAATTATTAATTTAATCTGAAATGTTCACTTGTAGGCTTGTCTTTCACTTTGTACAGTATTGTCATGTCTCTCACCCGTCTTGTATCGTTATGCAAAAAAAAAAAAAATGGAACAGACACAGGATGGCTCCTGTTCTGACACATTACATCAACCTGACCTCCTCTTACAAGCTCCACAGTAGCATTGTCCGTACCTGGTTTCCTGGGTGCTGTTGGCACTGTGAGGCTGGCTCTTTGTGGAGTCAGAGGAGTTGGACTCAGAGTAGTTGACGGAGGAAGGGGAGGAGGAGGTCGAGGATGAGTTGGAGGAGGACACGCTGGGGTATTTGACGCTGCTGCTGCCGCCGCCGGTGCCGCTGTGGCTCTTTGATTTGTTGGAGGGGGTCACCCCATTACTGCAGGTGGGGCTGTCTGCCCCTGGGTCAGGGTTCGAGGGTGAGAAGGAAACATGTTAAATCATTCTTTTAGGCTTTTTTTTTATCTCACTTAATATTTTGTGGAATAGTAAAAACACTGATGACAGATGAGCATCTGTACCTCCTGTGTGCAGGTGTGTGATGCTGGTGCCATGGCGGGGGCTGAGGCTGGGTGAGCCAGGATAGCTATCTTGGGACTTGGGTGAGCGGATGGTCAAGCAGCAGACCTCACTGTCTGTCCCATTCACCATCTCCACAAACTGACGACACCTAAAGAGCAAAGCGCACACACACAAGGTGGAGATGAAGAGGAGCAGACCAGAACATCACTCCAGGAGTGAGAGTACGGAGGGATGGCATCCTGACTCAGATCTGAAAAAACAATTTAATATTTGTGTCGGTGTGACTAAGTAAGTTAGTAAGTAAGAAAGTAAGTAAGCTTTATTTAGTATTGCACCTTTCACAGAGCATGGTCACAAAGTGCTTCACTGAGTATCAATATCAACAAGACAAATACAATGTGCAATAATCAAGACGATAGTGCATCATACAAAATCACAACAAATAACACGAGATGGTCAAAAACCATGACACACAAATGTGTCTTTAGCTGCTTTTTAAAAGTCTCTGTGGAATCAGCACAGCACACTTGGGGCGGAAGACTGTTCCAGAGAGATGGAGCCACATGCTCAAAGGCACGTTCACCTTTAGTTTTTAGCCTCATACGAGGCACAGCAAGCAGACCTTGGTCTGAGGATCTGAGGGGTCTACAGGGGATGTAAGGGATGAGCAGGTCGGAGATATAAGAGGGTGCTTGATGATGGATTGATTTGCATGTTAATATGAGGATCTTAAACTGTATTCTGGATTTGATTGGCAGTCAATGTAAGGAGAATAGGATGGGGTAATGTGAGTTGTTTTGCTGGACCTGGTCAACAGTCTTTCACTAGCGTTTTGGATTAACTGTAGTCGGTGAAGAGAGGATTTATTGAGGCTGGTGAAAAGAGAGAATTGCAATAGTCGAGCCGTGAGGAGATAAAAGCATGAATCAGCTTCTCTAACTCTGTGTGTGAGATATTTATATTTAGCGATGTTTCTTAGGTGGAAGAAGCATGAATGGGTTAAAGATTTAATGTGTTGGTCAAAAAGCAATCCATGATTAAAAGTTACACTGAGATTTCTGAGAGACTTTTTCACAGATGTAGAAAAATAACCCAAATTATAAGTAACCCTGGTGTGTGAACCTTTGATTTATATTGTGTACTTTCACCAAAGTTCAAACCAAAGACTTTTCATCCAATAGAAAGGCAGGACACATGTCTCAGAGGAGTGATTCTCTGTCATTGTTTTTATCTTTGGCTGTGCTGCAGGGTATCCAAAATCTCATGAATATCCATGGCTGTCTTACATGTTTGTGATCACTCCACACTCCTGTGCGCAGCTCTGTCACCTCGTTATGGACGATGGGAGCTTTTGAGTGGTGAGGTGTGCTTTGAGACTGTAGATCTGTTGTTTTTGAGCACTGAACCCTTCAAGGAGACACCACAAACCAACTTCCTCCAGGTAGTTTCAATGATGGCAGTTCAGTGGTATGTCCTTGTCAACGATACAGATCACTAAAGAATCACAAATGAATTGAATATGGCTCCCGCCGATGATTGGCTTCAAAACAGTGCTCAGGAACAGATGGGTGACGCCAGGGAATAACTATAAAAAGGAGCCAGACTTTTGAACAACTCTTTAAAAGAAACAGATCCACAAGATCCGGCTCCCTTCAAAGAGACTTAAATCCCTTCTCTATCCGCAGTAAAACAACAAAAATACAGATGATTCATACACACTTACAAAATGAATTTGCATAATTCATAAACAAAATAAACTTTAACTTAAATTTTAAATCAATTTGTTGTATTTAGTGTCAAAATGACATTTTTAGTTCTGTTTAGAGTAAAAAAGGAAGAACTGAAGTCGCTTGGAGGATCGGGCAGCACATGTTTCTCATCAGCTCCACGTCCACCGCAGTGTGAGCACAGGGCAAACAAATGTTGCTTAGCTTAAAGAATTAAGTGTTGCAACAGCATCCTGGAGCCCCATTTCATCATAATCCTTTACATCAGGTCTACTTACTTCAACATGAATAGTAGGTTGGGGTTGTGTTCTAACAGGCCGGGATAGAGTTGCTGAGTAGCTTCTATGGCTTCACCCACCCGCCCTGCCAACACCAGCTTCTGTATTCCTGTTAAAGAAAGAGTCAGAGTCATTCACAGAGCATTGATGAGAGAGCTTCACAGCAGACACACACTGATAATCATAGAGGTCAGTGGGGACAGAACACACTCATGGGATCTGATCTTCACATCTTTTCTCTTAGCACTGATTGGAAACTTGCTTATAAGATTACAAAATAATATCTAATAGAGAAAGGTAATATCCAGAGTATTATATAGGGAAACAGGCCATTACTCCCTATCAAGCTCAACAGAGAACTTCAACAGCAACGTATGGACAGAAGAAGAGTTTATTCTAGGACACAAAGGCTGACCTTCTGATTATTAATGATACATAGTGGCTATTCAACCCTTAACAGCTGCACTGTAACTGGAAATTAATACAGTATCATGCTAACATCACAAAGAGTGATGTGAGTCAAATGATCTAGGTTGCATAATTGTAAAACTGTGGCTTCCTTTGCAGGAGCAGAAGAGGATGAAACAGCTTCCCAGAGCTGACACAGCAGCAGCTCACTGCTCTTGAGCTACTTTAGCTAACGTTGCTAACAGAAAGAAAGCTGATTCAAAGCTGTGGTGTGGCTCAAAGAAGGCCCTGTAGTTTGTTTCCCATTCACAGAGCATGGCTGTGTGCACACAGGGAATCACAGCAAGCAGAGATATTTTAGTACTAGTTAGGGCTGGGCGATAATTTGATAAGGATAATTATCGTGAATTAGTTTTCTTCAATATAAATAAAACAAATGTTAAACGCTAGTTGCCACCCAACATTAGAAAGAAGAAGAAGACGGCATTGAACTGCCAATCATGTCGGAAGAGGAAGGCGGGACTTAAATACGTTTGGAGCGAAATGTTAAAGGCTGATTTATACTTCTGCATCGAATCGATGGTGTATCCTACACCGGAGGTCCGCGTAGCTCCTTTTGTAATATCGCCCAGCTCTAGCACTATTTGAGTATATTTGCAGGATTTGACATTAAAAGGACTTTTATATGACTTGGTACTGTGGAGTGTAACTGCAGCAAGTCACATTCAGTTCAGCTAAACACTAATATGTGGTTGGCTTGTTCCCTCACTCTGCCTGTTCTTTATAGATGTCTGGTCCTCTTGTATCATGGTCTCTGTGGCTCTGGCGAAGGCTGTTGCAGTGGCACAGTACCCATGATGCACCAGATAGCTGGACACCATACTGGAGAAAAAACATGAAAGCATTGTTTGATGGTTGAATCACTTAAATGATAGATTAAGTGATGCCTTATATTCACACTCTGAACTGATATCACTGGAGTACATGAGTCTATGGTAGTCTGTGCTTCTCCTAAAGCGTTTTTCAATGCCTGTGATACTTCTGTAGGTTTTATCATGTGCTTCCATACATGAGGAAACATGGATTAGTCTTAGGAGTGGGCTGAGATATGTGAAAAAGTCCTGTATCAGTTTATTAAAAGACGGTGTTTAACAAACAGTAACATCAGGCCTACAGCCATGATGGCTTTTTGTATCAACACCTGTGTTTTTGCTCCTCCGCTCCACCTGACATCTCCCTGATATAAAAAGGACAGTAGGTAGATTGGTGTTCATGTGTTCTCAGAGTTAAAGGGGTGCATCTTACTTCTGCAGGATGGCCTGCCACTCCCCAAGCCTCTCTCCTATGGGGAAGCGGGCGATCATGCTGTGGATCTTTGCCCTCCATTCGCTCATGTAGTCCTCGATGTCAAAGACAAACGGCTGCTGGCCAAAGTTAGCATCCACGATCTCACCTGGAGTTTGAAGCCCTACTGTCGGGTACAAATTGGGCTAAAAGACATTGATGCAGAGAGTAAACATAAGGACTTGTGTTAGTTTCTGTGGTTTTGAGTCATACAAATCACAGACTTGAACATTTCTAAGTTGTGTCTCAGTTGAAGGTTCCTGGTGGCATACTGTAGGTCTACAACTTAGCTTATTACCCGACTCTCTTACTGATCTTCTGGCTGTGTAAGATGCTTGATTCTGATTGGTCAAAATCCCTTGACAACTGTTATTAACTTTCACTAACATGATCACACGTCATGTCAAATCAATCCACAGAAAAGAGTTCAGACACATTTAGCTTCTGCTTGTTGACACCATAGACCGTAAGGTGAGGTAAAACCGTTAGCTTCAGTTAGCATCAAAACAATGTGGCTGAAACGTTAGCTTCCTTTAGCATCGAACAAGGTGGCTAAATGTTAGCTTCGATTAACATCAAAACAATGTGGCTAAAACGTTAGCTTCCGCTAGCATCAAACAATGTGGCTAAATGTTGGCTTCAATTAACATCAAAACAATGTGGCTAAACGTTAGCTTCGATTAAAATCAAAACAATGTGGCTTAAACGTTAGCTTCCTTTAGCATCAAACAATGTGGCTAAACATTAGCTTCCGTTAGCATCAAACAATGTGGCTAAACGTGAGCTTCGATTAACATCAAAACAATGTGGCTATAAACGTTAGCTTCCTTTAGCATCAAATAATGTGGCAAAAACGTTAACCTCCGTTAGCATCAAAAAAATTTGGCTAAAACGTTAGCTTCCTTTAGCATCAAACAATGTGGCTAATATGCTATTTTGATTAGCATCAATGTGGCTAAAATGCTAGTTTCGATTAGCATCAAAACAATGTGGCTAAAACGTAAGCCTCCGTTAGCATCAAAACAATGTGGCTGAAATGCTAGCTTCTATTAGCATTAATAAAATAATCTTTAATCAATGTTTTTTAACAACATGTTTGTATTTTAAGTTAGTAGCCGGGTAATAGCCTCCGTTTCGTGTCGGGGTCTTGTCTCACCCTGTTGGGATTCTATTTCCCATAACTACCTGCTAATCATACTTCTTTCAAACTGGGTCAATAAACAGCAAAACAGACTGATCAAAGGGTGTCTTGTTAGTTCTATTAGAAAAAGAAACCACGGGCAGCGTTTTGTTTATTCATCATGCAAACTGTGCTGCAGTTATGTGAGGCACATACGCTAATACTTACAGGGAGGTCTGTGAACGCCACACCTGAGGACAGAAGGACACACAGTTAGGCACCTTATGAGGACTTCAGGTTGTATATGAATCTGTGACTGATTCACTTACCCAAACTGATCCCATTTTTGGTGTAAAAGCAAGTGTTGTTGATGAGGTTAACACAGCAGCCGATGACATCCCCGGTGGTGAATGTCGGGCCATACGGCTGCCCGGTCCCAGAGGAGCAGAAGGAGTGGCCGTCATCCCCGTGGTATCCGTATGAATGCTTGTCCCATCCTGAAATAGAGCATGGATGGAAAGGAGTTATTAATAATAATAGAATAATAATAATAATTGATTTGATTTATATAGCGCTTTTCTCAGTCGCTTTAAATTTGTTTTAAAAATAATAATAATAAACATAAAATAAATAAAAATAAATAGATAAATAAAAATAAATAAATATATACAAATTTTAAAAAGTGCAAATTAAAAATACAAATAATATAAAAATTCTTTCATACTTAATCAGAAGGTGAGTGTGTGTGTTGAATGACATAAACAACCCGGTCTGAACACACACATGTAGGGTGAACTAACTGAGGTGCATAAAGTAATTTGCTTAGTCACTCGACAGTATTTGCTGCTGAAGGAGTGGAAACAGTTACTCATTGACTTTTGCTGCTCAGATTTTCCCATCTGACAACCCCCGCCTAAAAAACTCTCTCACTCACACACTTTCTGACTTTTTTAAGAAGTGCAGTGCTCTGGAGAACCAGCAGGGGGATCTGATCCATCTAAAGAAAAACTGGTGAGTCACTGCCAACAGGAATAGCAGCACAAGAGGCTAAACCAGGAGAGTATGGGGAGAAGGAGACGGTGTGATTTTGCACTTTACTGATAAAGTGGTGCTGAGGCATGTGTTTGAAACTGTGGGTTATTAAATAAGACAACAGAGACTTAGAACATGGTGTTTTGTTTATTCCTAGGAACTTTACCCCTGAACTACGTGCGTTTCGACTGGTGGACCCAGGGTCTAAATTTAGTTCATGGGTAGATAATCTCCCCCCCTAAAAAGCCCCTGCTAGGGGGGTGGTACTTTTCAAAGGTCCCGGGACTTTCTGGGGGCAGGGCCTCAGCCCACCGTGAATGCGTCTCTCCCGGTGTTCCGGTTTTAAAAGTGACCCTGTAAACTGGAGACCTTCAGCTGAACGTGTCAGTGTTTGTGGAGTTTACACAGCTGTTGAAACACAGAGGGAGTTCCTGGGAATGCAAACTAGTTTAGTTTTTATTAAGATTTCAAAATATCCTCATCAGATATTTAATGATCGTCTAAAGACGTTTATGAGGGATGCATCCGGCTGAAAGTCTGCAGTTAACAGGGTCGCTGTTTAAACCAAAACACCGGCCGATCTCTGCCACGGCTTTTTGAGTTCAAAAGGATTTTAAAGCCGTGTTGAAACGTCTTTGCTACTCGCGCTTATCTCCTCTCACGTGTTGATTCAGTGAATCCATCTGTGATGAAATATAGCACCATCTAAAACAGAGCCAGCTGAGTCTCTTCATGCTAACAGGCTAACTGTTGTGTTGCTCATAATGACCCCTGCCTGTCCATCTGCTTCTATGGTGTCATCTGTGATGAATGGCATTCCTCTTTGTTTTACTGCCCTCTACTGGTCTGGTGGTGTAGTGCATTTACTTTTTATTTTCTCCATACGTCACTGGCCTGATTTGCACAATCTACCCGGGACCTCAGCCCGCAGTCAAAACGCAGACAACAATAGGGGCACAGGAACCTTTTAGTTCAGGGTAGAGTAGTTCTGGGGGCTAAAAGACCCCAGAACTCTTGGTCAAAATGCACCTAATAAGAACCTTTTTCAAGGACACTCCTTAAAGCTCCGGTCCTCAACTTTTTGTTTGTGTTGATTTTGGCGCCCCCTGTGGTCAAGTGATACCTCTCTTGTTGCTGATCTTGCCTTGTACATGTGTTAAAAATCTCATCTTGCTTTCTTTAGAGTCAAATGTCTCACTCCCTCTGAGTATTTGCTCTGGACCTGCCTCCTCACAGCAGTTGCAGGGATTAAAAGTCACATTTATAAATTGTTAATCTTGATCCTTATGGTCTCATTTGTGTTTGTAGATCATTGAATTTAAAAATATATATATTTTAATAACTAACCAAAACTTTTCACAGGACCATTAAGAAATTGTTCTGCTTGTTGTTTTCAAATGATATCAACATCAAGTGTTCTCTGAAAACCATGTCCTCTCTTCTGATATCAGTGAACTGAACTGATGTCACCCTCTGCTGAGCAAACTGAACAACAAGACATGAAATGACCCCTGAAGAGGAGAAACAAGAAACTGTAAACAAAAACCACAAGATGATCAATCCATAGTCTGACCTCAGATAACCTCATCTTCAGCACTGTCTTCATAAAGCATCTCAACAGGGATACAGATCTCCAGGTTTAGTGCTCTCTGATACAAATGTACTGAGCCCAACAATGATCTACACTTTGAAAATAACAAGAACACCTTCCTTTAGTCCCAGGAATATTTACATCTGTCTGATACCCGCTCTCCTCTTTATATATATATTTTTTAAAGTTATATTTTTGGGCTTTTTTGCCTTAATTGATAGGACAGCTGGAGAGAGACAGCAAACGTGGGGAGTAGAGAGAGGGGGAAGACAATGCAGTAAATGGTCGTGGCCGGGAGTCGAACTTATCTATCTATCTATCTATCTATCTATCTATCTATCTATCTATCTATCTATCTATCTATCTATCTATCTATCTATCTATTTATTTATTTATTTATGTATTTATGTATTTATTTATTCAATTATTTTATGTATTTATTTATTCAATTATTTTATGTATTTATTCATTAATGTATTTATTTATTTATGTATTTATGTATTTATATTATTTATTTATTTTAAATAATAATAATAATAATAATAATAATAATAAAGACAATAATAATAATATTAAAATAATAATAATAATAATAATAATAATAATAATAATAATAATAATAATAATAATAATAATAATAAAAACAATAATATTAATATAGACAATAATAATCCTAATAATTATAATGGTTATTATTGTTAATACTATTCATAATAGTAATAATAATAATAATAATAATAATAATAATAATAATATTCTTCTTATTCTTATTCTTCTTCTTCTTATTATTATTATTATTATTATTCTTATTATTATTATTACATTATTCACTTATTTAGTCACTTATCTACTTATTTCTGTTTTCAAGTCATTGGGCATATATTCGGGGTATTGTTTTCCTTGTATAATATACATACATGTAATTTTGCAATATGTGTTCGTGTATAATGTGCATATCTGAACCTTGCAGTATTTTATGGACAATCTCAAGTGCCTTAATGTACATTTTCTCTTCAATAGGTAAATTTTTACTCCCTGATTTGCTAAGGTTGATCTTTGTACATAATGTGTTAAAATTAGAATAAACAAATCTTCGTAAAAAAAAAAAAAAAAAGGTGGTTTATTGGTACATGGACTGCCTGTCTGACCACGACGAGTGCTTTACCGTACACGCCAGTCACCCTCTTCACACATACACATTCATATACAGTTGTGCTCATAAGTTTACATACCCTGGCAGAATTTGTGATTTTTTTGGACATTTTTCAGAGAATATGAATGATAAGAGAAAAACTTTTTTTCACTCATGGTTAGTGGTTGGGTGAAGCAAAATTTTTATCCAACAACTGTGTTTACTCTATTTATATCATAAAGACAACAGAAACTACCCAAGAAACCATAAATTATGCCAGGGTATGTAAACTTATGAGCACAACTGTATTGTTGAGGCTCAGTCTCCAGTACAACAGAAGCAGTAATAATGAGCTGCTGATAGATCCACCAATATATCCTTGAGTAGACTCTTTACCATCTGAGACACTCACTCACAGATTTTCACAATCTGAAGTTTCTTCTTATCTATTTTTCCAGGAATCCTTTCTCCTGAACTGACCACAAGGGACCTGAACCTGACAGCACTGAGCTTTCTGCCGCTCTGTTTGTGTCTCTTCAATCACAGCTTGTCTGTTGTTGCCAAAAAGCAAAGGGGGGTTAGTGAAAGTAGGTCGTCGGTGAGCTGACATATTAGATGCATACTTGAATCTGTGTATCTGTGAGCATGGACAGAGTATTCAACTCAGCTAACTGTTTGTTTTTGTGTTGAAGTCATGTGTACTGGCTAATTTCTCTTAATTTGACCTCATACTGTGTAGTGTGTGTGTACCACTCTGTGTGTGTCCCTGTGTGTGTGTGTGTCCCTGTGTGTGTGGGTGTGTAGAGGTATTAGATTAATCTGCTGACAAGGATATTGCCTCTAATGCCTGGCTAGCTGCTCCAACATGCTAATGAAATGGGCAGGCCTCCACAGCAGGATCAGACACAGAGGTCAGCAGTGGAGAAATTGTACTGTTAAAGCAACACTCTGCTCAAAATTACAAACAGGAGCCCAGATTGGATCCACTGTAATTGACTGGGACAATGTAGCACCAGTTTAACTCTTAACCAGACTCCTGCTCCCTCTGTCACTCTGTCTTTCCTCTGCTCCGTCTGAATCCTGCTCAGTCTCCTCTCCTGATGGGAACAGCAGAAAGCAGGGCTGTACTTCAGGGAGATCAGAGCAGTTACACCCAAGATGTATTGTGCAAAAATGGGTTTAAACCAAATAACTAGACGGTCTAAAAGCCAGACTCTGAGCTTCAAAACAACAGTCCACTACTGACGCCCCAATGGCTGTCCTCTGTCATGTCAAAGCAAACAGTTGCATTAGCTTCTTTAACTTAAGTATATCCTAACCAAGCAGCAACGAGAATTGAAACCAATCAAAAGTGTTAAAAACTGCAGTTCCTCGTGTGTCCACTGGAGGCTGCAGAAACACCAGAAACCACTCATACCTCTTTTCGACAAACGCTAACAAGGTTGTATTTCCTGGCTGGTGCTCGTGCTGGTTCCGAGCTGGTTGAACTCACGAACCAACACGCTACCCGTTTGTTCTTCCGCCTGCTCGAGCCGGTGGAAGATGCACGTCATGATGTCAGATTTACGTGACCGCTTTCCCTCACAACAACAATGATGGAGGACAACGGCAGCGTGTCTCCTCGGCCGACCACTGCTTTGCCTCAGAATCCATTAGTCTCTTTTAATTTTTCGCTGCAGGACAATGGAGGAAACACGTTTGGTTTGTGTTTTTGATCACAGAAACTCCGCCCCTCGCCCGTTGCCCTGACGTAAGCGGTTCACGGTTCTAGACTTGTTTTTGTTTGCTGCTGTAACTCCATGAATTTCCCCATTGTAGGACGAATAAAGGAGTATCTTATCTTATCTTATCTTATCTTAGACCAGTAAAGAGTTGGAGCCACTCTGGAATTGGTTTTCCCAGCTGGGAACCAGTTCACTCGCAGTCGAAACACGAAAAAACGTTTCTCAATTGAGCGCTGGCTCCGAACCGGCCCTGAAACTGCCTCGGTCAGAAAGGGGTAATACACACCCATTCAAAGAAGACGATCTTTACAGCAGAAATAAACATGTTTACAGCCTGGTTCAAAACACAGTCTAGGACTGAGTAGCTCATTTCTTGATCGGCACACACTGTACGGAGCTGAATTTTGGTATAAAACAGCAGTTTTCAAAGATATTAAGATTATGAGTTTTCCAATATGAGAGGCACAGCTGACTTGATTGACAGGCAGGAACACTGTAGCTGTTAGCAAGGAGGCTCAAAGCCCGCCTCTTTACCTCACACTTGCTCCACAGAAGTTAGGTTGAGTTCAGCATTTCAAATATGGCTGCCGCCGCCACCAAACAGGCTTCCAAACAGCGCTTCATAAACAGATGTGTGACGTCACGGAGACTACGTCCATTATTTATACAGTCTATGGTTGTAACTAGTTAGCCATTTCACTTACATTGAAAGTGGAAACCAGTCAGACAAGTGTGTTAACCTCAACCCTAACTCTCAGATAAGGATACCGTTCATTCACATTCCCCACACACAGATTTATGGTTCGGTTTTAGGTTGTTCGTCTCTGAGGTCCATACTTGTTATCGCCCAATCAAAAGTAATGAACCCTCCTTGGCTTCAATACTGTTAAATCAAGGATATCGAATATATAAACCATGAAGCTACAATTTTATGTTTGTTAATTATCAATCAATCAATCAGACTTTATTTATAAAGCGCTTTTCATACAATGACATTGTAACACAAAGTACTGTACATAAAAACAACTTCAAATAGAATACATTCAAAAAAAGAAAGAGATATAAAAATATGGTCGCGAATCAGCGGCACTCGTGTGAGCGGGGGCGTCGTTTTGGAGGAGCTCCGAGGGAAAGGGGGAGGAAGCGCTGTTTGAGGCAAATCGGCCGTGGCAGCCATATTGCTGCTGTTGAGCCAGTGTGACGTACAGAGGCGGAGTTTGAGCCTCCTAGCCGACAGCTGCAGCGCTCCCGCAGTCAGCTGTGCCTCTCATTGGAAGACTGGTAATCTCAATATCTTCGAAATTGCCGAATTAGAAAAAAATTCACCCCCCTCACAGTGAGAGCACATCGAGCAATGAGGTATTCAGACTACACTCGTCTTTTATACCAGGCTATAAACATGTTTATTAATGCTGTAAAGATCGTCTTTTTCCCATCCATGTGTATGTGACTTCCAGTACTACCAGAGCCAGCCTCAAGTGGATCCTCAATGAACTGCAGCTTTTAACACTTCCGCATTGGACTCATATTTTTAGACCGGAGGTTGCCGCTTGGGTTAGACAGAGTCCTGAGGAAATGCTACATTCAAATTAATGCTAGTTTTCCGTGACTACCAACCCTAGCTTTAAGTACTTTATTCGTCTCATTAATATGGTGCTACATTTGATGCAACGTTCATTGAATGCAAGGGAACATCACTCCTACAGATTCAATACTGGAAACTCCCTCACATTATAGATAACTCATATGCATCTCACACCACAGACTTTATGAAGTGTTGTTGTTGTTGTGGACGTTTTTCTAGATCTGGCTCTGGTCACTTTGGTTGATACCTTCCTCTGTGTTTGCACCGATATCACACAGCAAGTTGTTTCACTATTTAAAGGTCTCTTTAAATTATTCTAAAGACAATGGTCACAGGATCATCTACTAACACGAGGGAGTACTGAGGGCAAAAACTGACAGATGACGACAGGGTTTTTCCCTCACAACATCTTAAAAACAGCATTTTTTAAAGGCATTTCATGCTGAAAATATGTGGAGATACTTAGCCTAAGAGGTTTGATGAACCAAGTCCATGTGCAGATGGATAAAGAGCGTTTAAAATCCACACATATACACAGGCCAGGAGTGAGAAACACAAACACGTACACTGAGAGACGTAATCAGTCAGGCCAGGACACACATAGATAAATCCATGGAGTTGGGAGCAAACACACACTGGCACACAAATACACTGAGTCAGTCAGAGTTAAGGCAATCAACAGTAATCTGTCTACCAGGGCTATAGACCATCTGTAGAGTCCTAAAACATTCCCCTACATAATGTGTGAGCCCGCTGTGCAAAACACGTTCATCCACGCACAATCTTCCATGCTCTTCCACCCTTTGTGTGTCACTGGACACGTGTGAATCAAGAAGAGGGCAGAACGAATGATCTTTGTGTTTGTATGTGAAAGTGTGTTAGTGTGTGTGTGGATCTGCAGTCTGCTGAATTGACTGCCCTGGTGTCCACAGCATTCCACAAACCTCGGCCACAGGACAGATCTTGACTAGTCAATAGGCGGGTCAGGTGGCCCCAGACAGAGCTGGATCCCCGCGGGGTGATTGGTTAGAGCAGCGGTGTGGTCCGATTGGTTCACAGAGGCAAGGGGCTTTATTCAGGCTGGAGGCTGCTATATGGCTACAACACTTCCTCTCATGTCATCAGAGGTTGCTGAACCATTCGTGAATGTCATTGTGCTTGTGCGTGTGCGTGTGCGTGTGTGTGTGTGTGTGTGTGTGTGTGTGTGTGTGGTGACTGTATAGAGGCACAGGGTGAGGGCACTGGAAGAAACATACAGCCCCAGTTAAAAAAGACTAAACTTTAGACTAAAGGAAGTTGAAGAAAACAAAGAAATCAGACATATTCTTCCTTTGCTTTCAATTCTTTTTCAAATTCAAATTCATTAAAATAAGTGAGACAATGTATGTCAATATTTTGCCATTTGGTAGGAACTAACCATAGACAAAAAGTAGAACTCAAAGGCTGAGCAACTCGTTTAAAAACTTGGATTTTTCCTGTGACAATAACAATAATAAAAGTTTTGTTTAATGCTGAAGACTCTGGAAAGTGTCAAGATGTCTGAGCTCATGCCTCTTCAGTGTACAGTGGAGGGCCAAGAAGGGGCCTTTGGAGCGGCAGACCAGGGTAGTGGTTCCCATTTTTAAAAAGAGGGACTGGAAAGTGAGCTCCAAATTCAGCCTCCTGGGAAAAGCTTATTCTAGGGGCTTCGGCCGATCATTGTACTTCCGATACAGGAGGAACAATGTGGATTTCATTGGACCAACTCTTTACCCTCACAGGGCTTCTGGTGTTTTGAGATTTGGGGGGTGCATGTTCTTGGTGCAATTTGACCTCCACCAGGGCTGCAACCCTCCCCTACGGTCACAAGCTACAAGCAGTGATACTAAGAATGAGACTGTGCATACGAGCGGCAGAAATGAGTTTCCTCCTTAGACAGGGTCAGGAGGTTCGACATCCATAGGGGGCTCAAAGAGCCATCTTGAGGAGGGTAAGGGTGGGCTGAGTTGGTTTGACATTTGATAAGGATGCCTCCCTCTAGAAGTGTTTTGGGTACGTCCATCTGGAAGGAGGCCTTGGGGTAGAACCAGAGCGATTATATATCCAACTCTTTACCCTTGCAGGGCTTCTGGAGGGGTCATTGGAGTTTGGCCAACCAGTCTACATGTGTTTTGACATTAGGGGGGCACATGTTCTTGGTGCACGTTGACCTCCACCAGGTCTGCAACCCTACCCTATGGTCACAAGCTACAGGGAGTGACCATACGAATGAGACTGTGGTCACAAGAAACGAGTTTCCTCCTTAGAAGATAGGGTCAGGAGCTTAGACATCCATAGGGACCCCAAAGTATGCTCCTTCCCATCAAAGAGAGTCAGCTGAGCTGGTTCAGCATTTGATGATGATGCCTCCTGGGCGCCTCCCTTCAGAGGTGTTATGGGCACGTCCACCTGGGAGGAGGCCTTTGGGTAGACCCAGAGAGATTATATATCCCATCTGGCCTGGAAACGCATCCAGATCCCCTAAGAGGAGCTGGAAAATGTTGCTTAGGATTCTAGAGGGGTCATGGGAGTTTGGCCAACCAGTTTACTTTTTTTTTGTCTTTTGGGGCGTACAAAGTCAGTCATGTTCTTGGTGCACGTTGACCTCCACCAGGGCTGCAACCCTACCCCAAGGTCACAAGCTACGGGGAGTGACCGTAAGAATGAGACTGCAGACACAAGTGGCAGAAATGTGTTCCTAGGGAGCTCAGAGTGGAGTCATTGCTCCTTCGCATCAAAAGGAGTCAGCTGAGCTGGTTCAGCATTTGAGGTGTTATGGGCACACCTGGGAGGGGGCCTTGAGGTAGACCCAGAGAGATTATATACCCATCTGGCCTGGAATCACATCCAGAACCCCAAGGAGGAGCTGTAAAACGTTGCTGGGGAGTGGGATGTCTGGGTCAAGGTGCTTAGACTGCTGCCCCCATGACCTGATCCTGGATATGCGGGATGGATGGATGGATGGATGGATGGATGGATGGATGGATGGATGGATGGATGGATGGATGGATGGATGGATGGATGGATGGATCACACGGTTGTATTTTGAAGTGCATGCGTAATGGATACTGTTCAGTCTTTATGAATACCTGGGGCACTATGGTAAGTGGTACTAAGAGCAGTATTTGAGGATTTTAGAAAACCAAACAAATCCTTTGATGTGTGATGTGTGTCTGTTTCTGAGTGTGTATGATGGAGAACTTGGTGACGTCTCTGGATGTAGTTCTTAGCCTCTGCAGGGCTGAGGTGAAGCAGGCAGTGGACATAATGCTGACGGTGTCCTCGTCTTTTAGCATCAATAGATCAGCCCCATACAAAAAGTTGAACCATGATGTATGAGGATGAGGGAAAACTATTCTGGTCTCTGAGTCCTCTGTCCCAATTAAAGTAATCAGTTTCACTCTATCAGAAAAACAGCTGATAGTTAATCAGGAGAGGGATCCTGTGTTTGTGTGTAAACGTTGTGAGCTCTTGGGCCTTACTGTCTCACTAATGTTTGTTCTGAATATCAAGAAAGAACTGCACCACTGACTTAAGACCTTATACCAGGTTTTTGTTGGTCTAAGGTGCAGACACATCACACCTCATGTTAAGACAAACACACCCATGGTCGCTAACGTAGGCACCCGTTTACGTTGCTTTGCACCATGTGCACAATTGGGCCAAAGGTTGTAAAACATTTACCTTTCTAGTGGTTTCATTATTAGATAAGAACCCCGCCCACTTTGTTATGTAAATTCTTGAGCAAACCAACTCCCAGCACTGTCAATGCATGATTGTAATCTGAGTCAATAGAGTCAGAGGGCTGGAACTATGGGCCAAAAAGTAATTAGCAAAGTTCAGGGTCAAGCTTTTGGCCAGTCGCACCAGACCTGCTTAATTGCACTGTGCAGACTGTCCTGTGTGTAAACCAAACTAAACAAAGGCAGCGAGCACTGCAGGACAGTTTTCATCATCTCCGTTTGACAAAAGCACTGCTCCAAATCATGCCCAGCAAGCCAGCGTTATTGCTTTATATTACCCTGATTAAATGCGTGCCAAACACGCTGTTAAGTAACCTTGGGAATCCTCAATTCACCCCACTTAGTTAGATTGTTCCAACCAAAGACTTTGTCCTGTTGTTCTACAACCCTTTAACTTGTTACGTTGACATCCAGCCTCCCACTGGACCGTCCTAAAACTCATTTCAGCATGATTCATTTCACTAATGTCTATATAACTGTTCATTACTCTACGCTTGTTGGTCACATCATCATTTCACTCACCAGGCAGTCTGTTCATGTTGACTCCCTGAGCAGACAGGCCGATGCCCATGTATCTGCAAACAACAAGAGAAGAAGATGTTATAGAGTTCTTTCACAATGAATACAAAATAAATGGATATAACCAGTTTGTACTTTCTCTTTCAGCCTAGAAATAACTAGTTTAAGCTTTTGATCATATTTTTAAGAGTATTGTGGAGAAGTGACTTGGCACTAGGGATGGGCAGTGATTTTCGAATATTCTAATATTCGTTCACTTTGTAAAAATTGAAGAGTAACTTTGAATATTTTCTAATTTTAAAAGTACAATTGTTCATTGTTTTCCCCATAGGCTGGTTGTATTACAGTATTCCCGCCAGACAGAGGCTATAGAGTGTCTTAAAGCTGTTTGCTAACTGCATTAAATAACAGAAGAAGAAGAATGCTAACTGCATTTAATAGCAAAAGAAGAAGAAAAGATTAGCGAATGTCGCAGCATTTTCTCCAGTTGTCAAAAACAAACAACAATATTTCAAGTTATATTCAGTAGGGATGGGTACCGAATTCGGTACTTTTATAGGTACCGACCAAATTCTGTCGGTACTACCGAGTACCGACTCACGTAAAATCAAACGGTACCATGTTTTGGTACCTGAACGCATCTCAGTGACTATGAGGGAGTGGAAGAGGAGGCGAGTTTCCATACTTTCGCCCTGTAATAAAGTCAGAGACTGACCGGGTGGACGTCTCTGCTCTCTGCTCTCTGCTCTCTGTTCTCTGTTCTCTGCATCTGCGCGGAAGCGCCAAACGGAGCCTGCAGCTGACGGGCGCGCACACTCACTGCGAGGCAGAGCAGGAGGATTATGTTTATTTTATACATTCTATGGTTGAGACTGACCCTCTCGCTCCGACTACCTGCCCTGTTTATAAGCGTTCCTGTGTGCGTGAATGCCCAACAAGTAAGTTGTGTGTCCTGTTCTTATAAAGAGACGGAGAACTGACTTTTTCCCATCTGCAGACATTCACCTGTGTTCATTGATAAACTCCAGAAAGAGCAATTAGACGCCACGAGCACATGTCAGCTAATATATCTGTAATATATCTATCACCTATATAATCCTGTTTCTGTTCATTTCATGTTAAATTAAATAAATATGTTAAATTAAACAAATTTGAGATTTAAATGTTTTTTTAAATTAACATTTATTACCACATAAACACACAAAAGTACCGAAAATTGGTACCGTTGAGTACCGGTAACGATTCCCAGGTACCGGGTATTGGTACCGTATCGGTTCAAATGTGAAAGGTACCCATCCCTACTATTCAGAAAGATTTAATATATTTAAAATGCTTACTTTCAGAAAAGACCCTTACCATTTCAGAAAAGGTTATCGTTGGTGGTTTCCAGTAGCTTTAAAGTTATAATTTCATAATATAATTTTATAATCAGTAACTTCTTTTTTATTTTTCATTTCTCTTTAAGCATGTATCGTGAGCGCTCTAGAAAAAGCTTTGTAAACACAAGTAGGTAAAACCCAAACAGCAGCCTCCTGCCACGAGAATTGAAGCCAATGTGGAATCGTTAAAAACTGCAGTTCCTCGAGTGTCCACTTGAGGCTGGCTCCGGAAGTACCGGAAATCACATATACACCCATTCAAAGAGACGATCTTTACAGCAGAAATAAACATGTTTACAGCCTGGTTCAAAAACAGTTCAGGTCTGAAGAGCTCATTTCTCTACTGTGAATTTATTTATAACTCTTTATTTTTTAAGATATTAAGATTACGGGTTTTGCCCAAATAAGGGCATGGCTGACACGGACTTGACTGACAGGCGGGAACACTGTAGCTGTTGGCGAGGAGGCTAAAGGCCCTTTACCTCACACTAGCTCCACAGAAGTTAGGTTGAGTTCAACATTTGCAATATTGCACCCACCGAGGATAGGCTTCAGAAACAGATGGGTGATGTCACGGATGGTAAAACCATGCCTAGTAACATCTACATTCTTTTTAGGGGTTGACTTTTTTTTAGATTTTCTGGAGCATAGTCAGTGTAAGATGATGATCCATAACTTCAGTAAACACAAAAGTATTTAAAATTCCAAAGGCCAGTATCCAGAGTACCACAGGACGCATGCACTAAAGGTTCAGGGTTGTATCTGCTTACCCATCTCGACCTTTGCTGACAATCTTGACTTCAAAGTAGTAGATCCCGCAGGCGGCAGGGATCGGGTGTGTGGCTCGTACTGACGCTGCGTCCTTGTGGTTCTTTCCGTGGCCTGCAAGTGGAGGAAGAAAAACATGGTAAGACGATTTAAAGTGAAGAGCAAGACCTTTAGTAATAATGGAGAACACCTGGTATTACTTTTCCACTGTATACGTACACATAATACAGTGAGGGACAGGCCTAATGTCATGAAGTATCATTGGTTGGATCGTTAAAATAGGTCCCTCTGGGTGCATTTTGACCAAGAGTCCCGGGGTCTTTAAGTCCCCAGAACTACTTTCCCCTGAACTAAAAGGTTCCTGTGCCCCCATTGTTGTCTGCGTTTCGACCGCGGGCTGAAGTCCCGGGTAGATTGTGCAAATCAGGCCAGTGACGTATGGAGAAAAAAAAGTAAATGCACTACACCACCAGACCAGTAGAGGGCAGTAAAACAAAGACGTATGCCATTCATCACAGATGACACCATAGAAGCAGACGGACAGGCAGGTATCATTATGAGCAACACAACAGTTAGCCTGTTAGCATGAAGAGACTCAGCTGGTCTGTTTTAGATGGTGCTATATTTCATCACAGATGGATTCACTGAATCAACACGTGAGAGGAGATAAGCGCGAGTAGCAAAGACGTTTCAACACGGCTTTAAAATCCTTTTGAACTCAAAAAGCCGTGGCAGAGATCGACCGGTGTTTTGGTTTAAACAGCAACCCTGTTAACTGGAGACTTTCAGCCGGATGCATCCCTCATAATCGTCTTTAGACCATCATTAAATATCTGATGAGGATATTTTGAAATCTTAATAAAAACTAAACTAGTTTGCATTCCCAGGAACTCCCTCTGTGTTTCAACAGCTGTGTAAACTCCACAAACACTGACACGTTCAGCTGAAGGTCTCCAGTTTACAGGGTCACTTTTAAAACCGGAACACCGGGAGAGACGCATTCACGGTGGGCTGAGAGAAGACTACTGTTACAAGCTGCTAAATCAAGAGAATCACAGCTTCTTCTTTTGAAAAGTACACACACATACAAAAAAGATAGAACAAATAAAAACTAATGAAAGAAAGAGAAATCAAGTGAATCACAGATGTGTGTGATGTTATTGTGGACGGAGGGAGGAATAAAAACACTGCGGTTAATCTACCAATCAGACACGTTCAGCATTGCAGGCCCTGCCCCTGAAAGTCAGGGGACCTTTGAAAAGTACTACCCCCCTAGCAGAGGCTTTTCAGGGGGGAGATTAACTACCCCTGAACTAAATTTAGACCCTGGGTCCACCGGTCGAAACGCACGTAGTTCAGGGGTAAAGTTCCTACTGTCCAAAAACGCCTTTTTACACTCAGTCACTTAGTACACCCATCAAAGAGGAACTTTTAAACTCTCATGTGTTTGGCAAAAAAGTAAGAAACTGAAGCAGTCATAATCCTACATAAACATGAATAGGTCACACTCACATCTGTACACACTCTCTTTGTGTTCATCACCCTGTTGAGCCTGTTTCCTTCGTGTTATGCAGCATGTTTGTCTAATTCTGTGTATATACACTGAGAGCGACAAACTGTGTCAAACTGTCTTAAAGTGCACGTTAACCTGGTCCATACTCTCTCAGCTGAGTGTGGAAACAAATACCAGTTCTATCTTTGGTGGGCCTGATCCACGAGAAGAGGAAGAGCTATGAAAACACAGGCCGACAGCTGACTGGAGTCTGACCGGCCTCGGTTAAAGGACTGAGCCGGTGAAAAGTCACTTCTCAGTCTTGTGACAGAGTTTTGTCAAGAGCAGACTTTGCTTTCATGAGCTTTTACTCTTACATCTCATACTCAAGAGAATGTTCTATCAATAAGTCATAAAGTCATCTATTTGTTATTAACCTGATGTATGGGGACAGACCTCCATGTTATAACAGTTAGATTAAAGCACAGTCAGTAAGGTGTTCTTCCATAGTCAGATCACTGCTTATGCAATTCTGGAGTTCACGGGAGAGCAAGGAGGGTTGTATAACAGATCTACAGTAAACATGTGTATTTCTTTCATGACATGGAATCACACCATCGACAGGGATCACCAGGCTGTGTGTGTGTGTGTGTGTGTGTGTGTGTGTGTGTGTGTGTGTGTGTGTGTGTGTGTGTGTGTGTGTGTGTGTGTGTGTGTGTGCGTGTGAAATGTAGAAAGGCTGTAACCCTAAACCAAGCAACTGGCCGTCAGCAGACACCTTGAAGCTGTTGCTGTGTGAGCATGTATGTGATAGATGGAATATGGAAGCTCCTCACACACAGCCAGCTGGGAACACACACACACAGAGGGAGTGTGAGAGCAAGAAGAAATGTGAACAATTAAAATGATTTAGTTCGAATGATAACGGTGTTATCACTATTTTATCAGGTTTAGTTTTGAGACTATTTGATTCCTGATTTAAAAGTAAAAGAACAAAGAAAATCAGATCCCTTTTTAAACTCTTTTAATCTTTGTTTGTGATTTGAACACCTCATGCAGAGTACAGTGGACATGAAACAAGAATGTGGATATGCAGAAGACTTGAAGTGTACTCAGTCTCTAACTTTTTGCTTCATTCAAACATTAACATTCATTTGAAAAGGTGAACACTCAGGTAAAGTGCACACTTGCCTAATAACAACTTGCTTATCAAGCTAGCGTAACAGCATTCACTTCATTTTGTTTGAGGCAGCACTCAGAATGTTACATTTCTGGTACTTCCTGTATGGATTTCACTTTGTTTGTTTTTTTAAGTTAAATGTTGGGCTTTTTTGCTTTTAATGGACAGGACAGCTGAGAGAGACAGGACATGTGGGGACAGAGAGGAGGGGGAGACATGCAGCAAATGGTCTGCAACCTCTGCGACCAGGACTATAGCCTCTGTATATGGAGCACACGCTTAAGGCTGGATTATACTTCTGCATCGCCCCTACGCTGCAGTGGTCGATGCAGACATGAGCACCACATACTTGTGTGTCGATTAGAGCTGTCAAAATTGCTCCAAAATGACGTTCAAATATTTGCTCTAAAAAAAACCAGAGATTCGAACCATTCGAATATCTATATTTATGCATTATGTCAATAACAGGTGGACAAACTAATACAAGGAGACATAACTACTTGTATATGTATTTTTATTTAAGATATAACATGCCTAAAACATACCTACACTTACAAAACAAGTAAATGACCTAATGGTCTATATCTTAACACTTTGAAGACCTCTCGCTCGCTCGCCCCCCTCCCCTCTCTGTGTGCAATGCACTGAGTGAGTGCTGAACAAGACTTGTGTGAGCAATTAAAGGCCCCGACTCTTGTCCCTAATATAGGCAGGCTTCATTCAGTGATTCAAGCAAATATTATTCACATTAATTGAAGTTAAAAATGAAAAAGTAGTCCACTTACATTCTTGGCTCTAGTATGAAAAAAATGAGAAAAAACTGCATTTTATCCCAGTGTCACTGATTGTCAGGCTCTTTTAGTCCACTGTCAATGTAGGGTCTTAGGCCTGACAGGTTATTTGTCAAAAACACAAGACAGTCCACATGTGAAGAAGACAGTCCACATGTGAAGAGGCCAGTGCCGATCAGACAGTCCACATGTGAAGAGGACAGTGCCGATCAGACAGTCCACATGTGAATAAGACAGTCCACATGTGAAGAGGCCAGAGCCGATCAGACAGTCCACATGTGAAGAGGCCAGTGCCGATCAGACAGTCCACATGTGAAGAGGACAGTGCCGATCAGACAGTCCACATGTGAAGAGGCCAGTGCCGATCAGACAGTCCACATGTGAATAAGACAGTCCACATGTGAAGAGGCCAGAGCCGATCAGACAGTCCACATGTGACGAGGCCAGTGCCAATCAGACAGTCCACATGTGAAGAGGCCAGAGCCGATCAGACAGTCCACATGTGAAGAGGCCAGTGCCGATCAGACAGTCCACATGTGAATAAGACAGTCCACATGTGAAGAGGCCAGAGCCGATCAGACAGTCCACATGTGACGAGGCCAGTGCCAATCAGACAGTCCACATGTGAAGAGGCCAGAGCCGATCAGACAGTCCACATGTGAAGAGGCCAGTGCCGATCAGACAGTCCACATGTGAATAAGACAGTCCACATGTGAAGAGGCCAGAGCCGATCAGACAGTCCACATGTGACGAGGCCAGTGCCAATCAGACAGTCCACATGAGAAGAGGCCAGTGCCGATCAGACAGTCCACATGTGAAGAGGCCCGATCTCTTTTTATTCACTATGTTCCCAGCGGAGGAAAAGATGCGTTCAGAGCGCACTGAGGATCCGGGGACGGAAGGATTTCTCTCTGCCGTCTGCTTCATGCTGTACATGTGTGACTCCTGTGACCTGTCCCTGACCCGTCATGCAGTGCGCCCACTCGCAAAGCAGCCGCTGATGTGTTTGTTTTCCACAATCGAATCACTGTTTTTTTTTAATATTCAAATATATATTCAAATTTAGAATATTCGTTGACAGTCCTAGTGTTGCGCAGCATTTCTCCCTGAAACGCCTGAGGGCAGTGTGGTCTCTGGTAGGCCCCACTATGATCTCTGTTTACTTTTCCACAGTGATTCAGAGTGTGTTATGTTAATCTACAGCTGATACATGTTGCTGTTTATCATACAGACATGATTACATGAAGAATAGAGAGGAGGAGATGAAATACACGGACGATGAGCGGGGATCCTGGACGTGCTGTAAATACAGGAAACACAATGCCCCCGAGCGGACCAATCACAGGTCTTGTGGTCTGCATCGATTCTACACGTAGTTACATTTTGGAGGAGGTGCACGTCAGCTACGTGCGTAGGCCTCTGCGTAGGTACGGAAGCTACGCGGTCCTCCGGCGTAGGGTACGCTGTCGATTCGACGCAGATTGTATAAATCTAGATTTAGACTGCTAGGCCACCAGCGCCCCTGGATTTCACTTTCTGGTAAGATTTAAAGTGACATCATTCACGTGGTTTTCTCTGATCTGAAGGAAATTCAAATGATATTCTCAATAAAGACAGAAGGTGGTTTAACTTTAACTGAAAACTACTCGAGCCTATACTCAAACTTTAACATGACCATACAGTTTAGTATCCATACAGGCTGAAACTAGTAGTTTAATCAGCTCTCTTTACATTTTAAAAGCACATTTAAAATCATTTAAACTCAAATTTGTTTCCAGTAATAAAGAAATCTGAGTAAGTTAGGATTGTAGTGCACTATTATTATTATTATCCTTTTTGTTAAACAAGTGAGACTGGCTGTTTTCAAAACGATTCTTCTTATTCAGCAGACTCGTTCCCACCTGTGTTCTTAAATTGTTGAATGCCATGTCCTCCTCAAGTTTGAAGCCCATGCTTGATGTTCCCAATAAGCACAGGTGTACTCCCCTTGAATGCCCATATATGGGCATGTGACTGCTGTGCCACAGAGAGAAACCACAGGGTTGAGAAGAGGGGAAGTGGAGAGACAACAACTGTTTCACACTCGACTCCAAGGGTTAGAAGATAACTCAGATAACCAAGCTGATCTGAAACTGAGGTGTTACTGCAGGAAGTTAAGATGGGTTTGTCTATAGCCCGGGTAGCATTATCAGAAATAGTGTGCTCTCACCAGAACGGGGTGCTCACCAGAGGAAGTGAAAAATAAAAAGTTTGATGTCAAATCTGAAAAAAATCTGAAAGACCCACACTTTGGGAACCCCTGCCATAAAGGATAAGAACAAAAGAATAAACAGATACCTTGAATAACTACGATTGTAAATATAAATCAACAATGTCAACTCTGGCACCAGGACATGTTGGAGCATCTTTATTCATGTGCACAGCATGCATCTGCAGTGTGTGTGTGTGCGTGCGTGTGCGTGTGTGTGGGGCGGTCGTCTAGTCTCATGGTTGCAGCAACATTCACAGTATCTATTTATAGCAGCTTCATGTGATAAGGTGTTGTCCCCTGGCCAACAGGTCTCTTTACAACTGTTCAGATGGGCAGAAGAAATGGACACTACTCAGACCGCTCCACTTTCTGATCTCAGACCGACATGAGGAACTTCTCTGAGCTATCTGTTCTTCTGTTACATCAATATACGCACTAGAGCTGGGTCCTGCTGCCGATAACCTCACAGTTCAATGTGATTCTTTGGGTCATAATCTGATTGATCAACATATTTCAAATTGATTCAACAATCTGCTCAGATGACCCTGATCATTCATTAAAGCTGCTGTGAGGAACTTTTGATTTACATCAATTTTGGCTCCCCATTGTGGACAAAGTGATACCTCTTATCTCTTGTTCTGTACATGCAAAAGTAGTGTTTTCAACAAAAACCTCATCCTGCTGTCTTTTAACAGCCAGATTTATCACTCAGTGTGATTATCTGTCATGAAAACAGCCAAAAAAGGGTGTTTCTAAAGCCAAATGTCAATCATGTGGACTGACACCTACCCCCTCAGAGTGGTTTAAGGCATTAAAAATGACAACAGAGAAGGTATCAGTGTTGTTGTTTATGGTTTTGTTTGCTTTTGAAGGTCATAAAGAGGCATCAGTGTTGGTTTCAGTCTGTTTCTCAGCTGGTGAAAAACTCCTCATAGTTCCTTTAAAGTACCTTCTAATGTTATTAAATAGATACTATGTGTGCATTGTATATGTTGGTTTAGAAATGACTGAACACTTGACACAAACAGCTGCTCATTAGAAATGAAATAGGGAACACTGTAGCTGTTAGCGAGGAAATTAAAGGCCCCGCCTCTTTACCTCACACTAGCTCCACAGAAGTTAGGTTGAGTTCAAGATTTCCAATATGGCACCCACCGATGATTGGCTTCAAAACATACTACGTCCATTTCTTATACAGTCTATGTTCTGAGTGTATTATCCGAGCACATTATGTTGAAGTTGGAGCTGAAACATGTTGAACAGCAGTCGATCATATGGGAATTAATGCAAAGAAGAAAAGAGAGGAGAAGTTGGAGTGGTTGTAATGTACAGGGAATCTAAACCTGCTGACAGGAAGCTCAAGTCGCACAAAGGTCAGCAGGTTAAGACTCCTTCCATTGAGATCGTTGGGTGTTAAGTTGTTGCATCACTTTCCTTGTGGCCAACAATTAATTCAAACCACCAAAACACCTGATGTTAGCAAGATGCAGAGTCCATTGGCCAAGCAGAAATTCACAGCCCCAGTCAAACAGGATGCCAGAACTTATTCTATGTACATGCCAAAAGACACAGCTCTGGATGAACTGAACAGGTTGCAGGTCTTTAAGATGGGACTGAGGCTTACATTACATACTGTACATGTTCTTCTCCCACAGCACAGCAAGGCCTTATTTACCTCTTAGATCAGCGGTTCTCAAAGTGTGGGTCGGGACTAGGGTTGCATAATTCTGTGAATTTTCAAAGTTGGAAACTTTATTTGCATGCTCAATGGGATTTTGTTGGAGGGAGAGGGGCTCTTTAGATTTAACATTTTGAATGGGACTTTGTTGGGATTGCATTTTTGTTAATTTTTGAATGGGTTGGGTCGGGGGGGGTGAGTAATATTTAACTCAACGTTCATGTTTTTGTTCTTCAATGAAAGAACTGATTGTTCAATAAAATATTTAACACTTGATAAAGTTCTACTTATAAATAAATCTGTTTGAATTGTGTTATTTTGGATGGATGTCTGCTTATCAAAAACAAATATTTATGCTTGGATGTGATACCTTTACATTAAATTACCCTCAATTCCCAGTTAATTCCCATAATTCCCATGGAAAGTTTCCAATTTGGAATATTTCCAAAATTCCCCATCTTAACTTCCCATGGAAATTTACTGGAAACTTTCCACCCCTTTGCAACCCTACGTCTCACTCATCTGTAGAAGGATTATGTGCTGCTGTGGTTTCATAGTTGTTTCTCTCTCTGTAGGATCTGGTGGACTGGAGGAAGCCCCTGGCGTGGCAGGTCGGCTACCTCGGTGAGAAATATGATGCCTGGGTTCACCAGCCCGTCGACAGACCAATAAGACTGTTTGGAAACCCCTTTCTGGAGGCCGGTACCAAGACTTCACAAATGGGGGGTCATGCGATGTATTCCAGAATTATTTGTTTTAAAGTTAGCTAAAATATTTATTATAAATCATCTTCTTCTTCTTCTTCTTCTTCTTATTATTATTATTATTATTATTATTATGTATATTTCTTTTTGTTTATTTACCTTGTTTTCTTATGTTTATCTTCCTTTTTGTTTGTACTGTTAATTATTATTATTATTTCTTTATTATTATTATTGTATTTTTTATTTTTTATTTATTTTTCTTCTCTTTTTTGGTTTTGTATTACTAATTTGTTTACTTGTGTTAAACAAAGAAATACTGAAAAAATGTAATAAAAAAAGTTGAATGACAAAAGTCTAAAAATAGTATATTTTACCCATCATAGTAAAAAATATCCACAAAAATGGTAGCTAAACTTGAAATAAAACCTTGAAAATAGAAACTGTAATGAGTTTTCTGCCTTTCTTTGTTTCCAGATGACTCCTAAGTTTAGGGTTAGTGAACAGTTAATTATCTAAAGCATCAGCAGCAGCAGGTTCATTCATAACAGCACAGGAAACACAGACACATGCTCATATAGGTAGGGTCATTTTCTGCAGACCAGCTAAATGAAGCCACATTAAATCACTTTGAGGGACAGTGGGGGTCACGAGTCTTTGGCACCTATATTTTGGGGGTCGCGGGCTGAAAAGTTTGGGAACCCCTGTCTTAGACCCCCAGCTATCCCACCCCGGGTTTCATCCCTGATCACAAGAAGGGCAAAGCTCAACATCTGTCGGTTAAAACAAAGGCACTAAAACTAAAGGCCACAGTGCAACATTTCACTCATCTTATCTACAGCCACAGGAGAAGATAATAACACCATGTCACCAATGAAACAGAGAGAGATACATTACTTAAGCTGTTACTGAAGAAACAGATGACACCACAGAAGAAGAAAGCTTACAGAGCAGTTCACTGTCTTTCATATCAAACTGGTCATATCCAGAGCTGAGGCCTTACTCACTTCAATCAGTGCATCTCTGAAGCAGCTCCTTTTAAAGCTCATTCACTGAGCTTAAGAGAGATTCTTTAATGACAAGACAAAGTGCTAGAACCATGAAAACAAGAACCCGGTTCTAATAAACCAGACAAACCGACTAAAGGCTCTACACAACCATGGAGCATTCACACAAAGGTTTCCACTCAATTATCTGTCAGATACTCACAAATATTATATTTAACACCTGTTAGTGAGGAGTGTTATTTTCATCTGGACTGTATTATGTAAAGAACTACTGCAACCCGATGTTGGTGTAACTAGGGCTAGGCAATATTTCGGATTATTATCGTGACGTAATTTTTCTCAATATAAATATAAAAAATGTTCAATACAAATTTGATAATGTAATTGCACCCCACAACCACTGGAAAAGGTGGGGGGCGCTAATGTGCCTTAAACGCTAGTTGCCACTTAACATTAGAGTGCATTGAACAGCCAATCATGTTGCAGGGTGAGATGTAGGCGGGGCTTAAAGATGTTTGGAGTAGAATGTAAACACAGCTGAGACGAGCGACAGCAACACTGAAGAAAGCTTAAAACCTAGCAGCTCAAAGCAGAGTCGTTAGTCTGACACTGAGTCGACTCTGAGTTAACTATTAACTTCATACACTTCATTAAATAAACTTTCAGGATGTGGGTAAAGGAAGAGCACAGAGACAACTTCTGCTGTGAACACGTTTAATGTCCACCACGACTGTAGGACAACTGAACACTGAATAACCGTGATGCATTCACTGCACTGTGGGAAACAACAACACTCTGCCTGTAACTCTTAATAATCTTAAAGGGGAGAGCACAACTCAAAACAATCCTCTATAAACTGATACACAGAAAACAATTTGATATATATTTGTTGTAAATTTAAATCAAATTATGGAAAAGAGCTCAACGTGAAAAAATCTGAATCTAAAAACTAAAACTTCACAAAAATCTCATTTTACATTAAAGACCTGCTTCCTGTTAGTGGAGTCTGGGATCACGAGACGATCTGACCTTATCTTAAATAGGCTAACTGACAAGGTGTGAACATAGACTGTATGAATAATGGATGTAGTATCCGTGACGTCAACCGTCTGTTTCTGAAGCGCTCTTTTGAGGCCAATCGTCGGCAGGAGCAATATTGCTGTTGTTGAGCGATTGTGAGTTAAAGAGGCGGGCTTTGAGCCTCCTAGACAACAGCTACAGTGTTCCCGCCTGTCAATCAAGTCAGATGTACCTCTCATTGGAAGACTTGTAATCTCAATATCTTCAAAATCACCGCGTTACAAAAAATGTTCACCCCCTGTACAGTGTGTGCCGATTGGGAAATGATCTATCCAGACTACACTGGTCTTTTGAACCCGGCTGTAAACATGTTTATTTCTGCTGTAAAGATCAGCTGTTTTTAATTGGTGTGTATGTGGTTTACGGTACTTCCAGAGCCAGCCTCAAGTGGATCCTGAATGAACTGCAGTTTTTAGCACTTCCGCATTGGACTCATATTTTTAGACCGGAGGTTGCCACTTGGGTGCAACATACTGTAGTTATCCTTTGCAGTTATAATATTCAAATGCAGGGCGGTTCACAAGTTAACAGGTGTTGTCCATTCGTTGGTGAGGCCAGAAAGTTAGACATATGGTATAGGTTTTCTTGTCAACGATTGTACATTACCATGAATCTAATCAATAAACTTTGCTCTCTTATTTCCATTGTTAGAGATTTATCCAAAATATCAGCCATGTTAGAAATTACCGGTGTGGGCTTGTCAGCCTTCCTGCTGTTTAAGATGTGACTGCTGAATCTCAAAGGTCTTTACGTTACATAATACACTGGCTGAGATGGACACTAACCAGATGATGGTTAGGAAGAGTAACCTAGGCACAATCTTCCCCTAATGCCCCAGTCTAAGCCCAGCCTAAGAAGTACATGGAGCTGCATTGTTTTACAGAAGTCTTGTTGGAGCTATGCAAAACGCCTGAATAAGAGTCTAATCAGCAAAGACGACGGATATCTCCTTTGTGAATGTGAGGAGCCTTCCACAGCTGAAATGTTGTTAGTTGCTTAATTTCTTCCACTTTCTTGAGAGGAATCAAAAGAATATCAAACATGGAGCAGAACTTGACATGACATGTGGAGTCTGTTAATCAATCAATCAATCAATCAATCAATCAATCAATCAATCAATCAATCAATCAATCAATCAATCAATCAATCAATCAATCTTTAAATATGTCACCAAATTCCAACAAATGTTATCTCAAGGTCACTTTGGACAGGTCTAGACCGTACTCTTTGTTATATTATTAACAAAGACCAGCATTTAGCAAGTTACAGTGCCAAGGACAAACTTCCTTTAACAGGCAGAAACCTCCAGCAGGACCAGACTCATGTTAAACCCCTTTTCGACCGAGGCGGTTTCAGGCACCCGGCTGGGAAAACCGGATCCAGAGCAGCTCCTTTGCTTCAAAAACACAAACCCAAAGTGTTTCCTCCATTGTCCTGCAGCAAAAAACTAAAACTAATGGATTCCAAGGCAAAGCAGTGGTCGGCAGAGGAGACAAGCTGCCGTTGTCCGCCACCGTTGTTGTGAGTGAAAGTTAGCGCTAGCACTGCTGGGAAAAGTGGTCACCTAAATCTGACGTCATGACGTGCCTCTTCCACGGGCTCAAGAGGGCGGAAAAACAAACGGGTGCCGTGTTGGAGCGCGAGTTCAACCAGCTCTGAACCAGCACGAGCACCAGCCCGGAAATACAACCCGGTTTGCGTTGGTCAAAAAGAGGTATTAGACACACATCTGCTGAGGCTTTGTTGGTCCTTGGGGGTTCCATTTGTTGTAAGTTTGTAGTCCAAGCAAAACAGACCAATTACTAATCAGCTGGCTTTTGGTCACAGCTCCTATTTGTGGTAATCTAAAGACTCTTTGTTTATCTTTTTAAACACGTGTGCATGCAAAGGTAGCTAACAATCCGGCTTAGATCAAACCTTTCAAATGAGTAACTAATCCACTTGACGCTTAGTTTGTGTTGCTAAAGACAATCATTGTTTAGATTTCCCAACGTCCTTGAATGCACCAGAGATGATTGATCTGACCTCCATTCAAAAAACAACTTTCTTCTTGGGGGCAGAGTTGAAACTTTTAAACTTTACTCTTAATCAAGTTGTTTTTCAGCAAACTTAAGACCTTGTTGTTGCAAGTAAATCACCAAGAGAATTGTTTTTTGGGTTCATGCTGAACTGAGACTCACCAGTAAGAGATAAACAGGAGCTCATTCTGGGGGAGCAAAAAGCCAAGAACTGATGGAAAAAGGAAGTCTTGGCAGGGAGTCATTTAACACTTACTGCTGGCTACACGAGAATCACCAAGAAGTTGGTGTCGACTCCCAGAGACATATTGTCTATCGATGATAGATGATGACTGACAAAGGGTCCAGAGATTGCCCTACTTTTATCTCTGTGTCAAAGTAGTTCTGTCTGGAGCCAATGGCTGCTCAACATGAGTCTGGTTCTGCTGTGGGTTTCTGCCTGTTAAAGCTAGGGTTTGGTCGTCACGGAAAACTAGCATGAATTTGAATGTAGCATTTCCTCAGGACTCCGTCTGACCCCTCCCTCCCTCCCCTCGGAGCTCCTACAAAACGACGCCCCCGCTCACATGCACGAGCGCCGCTGATTAACGACCATATGATGGAGACTGATTCAAAACCGGTCCTCAGAACATGGTTTGTGTTTTGCACTACGTCAACTCATGTCTCACTCAGCGGTAAGAAAACACCAAAACATTCTCATAGTGAAAGTTAAAAACAAACAAACAAACATGAAATGTACGCTCTGCAGGAGGCGGGCAGAACGTACAGGACAGGATCTGATTGGTTTCAACATTTGGCTCCTGATGGCAGGGATTGGTTGGTGTTTTCCCAGGTTTACTCCGGCTGTAGATAGCAGCTCTTTTTACCTCTTTTTTAAGAACACATTATGTATTGATTACCATCAGGACATAAAGATCATTTAAACCAGTATAACAAAAAGTGGATCTAAATCTGACTACCAACCCCAGCTTTAATGTTAAATTTGTATTTTATCAAAATGAACAGTTGATTAAATTATATTTGGCATATTGACACATCCAGAAGCCCAACCTAACATTTGCGTTCAATGTGTGTCTCTGTAGCTTTATGTTGTCACACCTGTTTATTTTAAAGATAATAGCTACCTTTGTCTTTAAGCTGTTTGCTTCTCAGCAAGCTGGATAACATCCGCCTCTCACAGCCTGAACTTGAGTTCATCATTCAGAGAATTCAAATACTCATAGCATTAAGTTACAAATCAATTTACTTTGTGGAGTGTAGTTCACAGTCACATGACAGGTATCACGGGTAAGTTATCCCAGAAGCATCCCTCCTTTTTACTGTAGCTAAAACACCTATACTACAATTTATAGTTTATTGACAACAGGCAGAAGCTAATTTGAGTCGTTATGCTAACCAAAGCTAATTTAAATGGCAGCAGCTTTAATCTTTCATTCAACTGTTGGAGAACAATATAAAACAAGCAGCTTTACTTTTAGCTTTTGAAAAATAAACATATTTAATGTCAGCTCTCAGATGATAACATTCATTCAACTTAACTGTTTGAAGTATTATTAGCCTATAAAGTATATGCCTTATATAATAAGCACTATCCCTCTTTGGTCGAGGCAGATGTCTGTCTAACATGAGTCTGGTTCTGCTCGAGGTTTCTGCCTGTTAAAGGAAGTTTGTCCTCTCTGCTGTAACTAGCTAAATACTGTGAGGTGCAATGCTCATGGTGGATTAAGGTGGGGTCAGACTGAGTCTTATCCTGTCTTGGTGTTGGGTCTATGTTCATAATTTGACATAGAGTGGTCTAGACCAGGGCCCGTATGCACGTCCAGCCATTAGTGATGAAAACGGGACGTTTGTACTAATGGTGAAAAAGAAATGGATTAGCGGTCTGCATGAGCCAGGTTAACACCCCAACAAAGCATTACATTTAATGGAGGTAGACCCCACCATTACAGGTGCTAACGGCAGGATTACCTCACCTATTAGGCTGTTTAAAGGATGGAGGACATCGTGCTTATGTGTTACCGTTTAAGACCAAATATGTGAAGACAACAGATATTTAGGGATCGAACCAATCCTTTAGAAAAGTATGACGATGTCGAAATATACAGCAAATTTAGATTTAGGAGACATGACATCATTCTTATGTAACCTACCAGCAACCCCGTGAAGTGAATCCTTCCCAAACAACTCCATTAACAAGTCCTCATCCTTCAATGGGGGGTCAGGTGGTCCTCCACCTGGACCACGTTGGTGACGGTGCTTGTTGCTCAAAGCCTCTTTCATGTTGCTTATTTTATTTTGTAGGTCTTCTACTGAGCGCGCTCAGAAACACCACACGCATTTACCCGGTTCAAGATCTGAAGCCAAACTTTCCCTTTCTACTTGTTTGTTCTCTTTGAGGATTGACTTGCTGATAACAGCTGTTTGTTCATTCTAGATTCTTCTAATCAAATGTTCATTTCTTCTTCACCTGAAACATTGTTTTTCTTGATCTTCTCTCAGTCACAGCGGTACTGCTCACCATGTTTATTGTTGTTAATGCGTGGTAGGCATGCTCAGTTTGAATTTGTTGGATCAGGGTTTTCCAGGAGGACATAAGACGTTTTGCACCAGCCTTGCTTTCATGGCGCGGTTAATTAATTGGCCAATTATTTTCAGCCATGCATGCGGCTAACGCTACGGCCAAATGGGCCGTTCCATAACGGTACGTTAAGACCAAGCGGCAACCTCCGGTCTAAAAATATGAGTCAATGCGGAAGTGTTAGAAGCTGCAGTTCATTGAGGATCCGCTTGAGGCTGGCTCCGGAAGTACCGGAAGTCACATACACATGAATGGGAAAAAGACGATCTTTGCAGCATTAATAAACATGTTTACAGCCTGGTACAAAAGACGAGTGTAGTCTGAATAGCTAATTTCTTGATGTCCTCTCACTGTGAGGGGGGTGAATTTTTCAATTTCAAAGGTATTGAGATTACGAGTCTTCCAATGAGAGGCTCAGCTGCCTGCAGGAACACTGCAGCTGTTGGCTAGGAGGCTCAAAGCCCGCCTCTTTACGTCACACTGGCTCGACAGAAGCAATATGGCTGCCGCTCCCGATTGGCTTCAAAACAGCGTTCAGAAACAGATGGGTGACATCACGGATACTACGTCCATATTTTATACAGTCTATGGTTAAGACTAATGGTCCCGTTTGTGTAATGGCTGGACGTGCATACGGGCCCTGCTTTGTTTGTAAAAGCATCTTGAGGTAGCGTTTGTTGTGATTTGGCGCTATACAAATAAAGATTGATTGATTGATTGATAGTTATACACTTATATAAAAGTAAGTTCAACTGGATGGTATATGAAATCAGGTTTTAAGTGCTTATGTGGATTATCTTTGTCTATATATGTGTGTTTATGTATATGATTTATTATTTTTGATAGGGTTTATCTGTGTCTTTGTTAAAAGGATCAGTGACACGCTGCAGCTCGAACAGGGAAAATTGGCACACCAGTCAAAATAGCATTCAAACCACAAGGGTAAGAGAAGCAAGCAGTAGCTAGAACATTCAGGGAGAAAATTATCTTGCACACTCCAGAAAAGACCTATTTATATACCCCTGGACAATTGTGCTGTGTCACTACATCTCTGCACTTTCCATAGACATGACGACTCAATCACCAAACAGGTATTCACAGGACCTTATGACCTATACGGGGCCTTCATTGTGTGTGGCTGTAGCACAGCTTGAACATGTGTGGGGGAGTTCTTGACTAAAGCAAGACTTTTAAATGTACCCAGAGTCAGATCAAAGTCTGGGGAAGGGGTTTTTAGATACTGTGGTCCTTCTCTCTGGAACAAACTGCCTGCTGACCTCGATGCATCACAACTGTCTGTACTTTTAAAACTAAACTCAAAACATATTTAATCTCTAGTGTATGAATAATAATATGATGATGACTGATGTGACTGGCTGCATGTGCAGTGACATTTGCTCTTTGTTTGATTGCTGTGTCTGATGTATGTTGGATGTATCTAGAGCTGGGTGATATAGGAAAAGATGTTATCACGATAACAATTTCCACATCAGTTGGTATCGATAATTTTCTCAATAAATATCAAATTGTTCTTTCATATCGTTTTAAATGCAGACTTCTGAGTGAACTTTGAAGAAACCAGATGTTTTGTTAGCTTGTATCTGGATTTAGTAATCCAGTAAACAGCCAAAGTATCTTAACTATGAGGTTTAGTGGCCTTTCTTGTCAAGCATGTTTTCACTCTGCTGTGAGCTGCTAGGTTTTGCATTTTCTTCAGTGTCGCTGTCGGCTGTTTACATTTAGCTTCAAACGTCTTTAAGCCCCGCCTACCTCTCGTCCTGCAACATGATTGGCTGTTCAATGCCCACTTCTTCTTCTGTTCAATGTTGGGTGGGAACTAGCATTTAAGACACACTCCCTATCCAGTGGTTGGGAGGTGTAATCCCAGGTTTAATGCAACGCAATGAAAATTCTTGGCCGAAACCAAAAAACGAAGATGAGGAAACCAAGGCCGAAAACGGAAACACAGAAATAAATGATTATGCCAATTAATAGTACCATTACATGTATGGCTATGACTGTGTACTAGGGATGTCAACAATTAATCGAGTATTGATTAATTAATTACTCCAACACAATTTTTGTTTTGATTTTCTATCACATGGATCAAACATCATGTGGTCTCATATTTGGTTCATCTATCAGGGAGGTGTTTGAAGTTTAAAGCATGTTTCAGAATCAGCTGACTAAAGGTGTTGCTCACAGTGGAGACGCTCGACTGGGGGCTGCAGCTGAGTGACAGGTCTCCACGAGCGCTTTTTTTCTCCTCCTGCAGACTGATTCTGACTTGGTTGATCTCCCAGCTGCATCTTTACTGTGTACTAAACTTAGTAAAATCAAGGCAAGCGGGTTCCCCGCATCCATCTTGGCCTGGATCATTTCTCGTGTGCACTGCTTTATTCCCACATCCAAGTAATGATCTTTATAATGCGGATCAAGTCCAGTTGTGATGAAGTGCAGAGGATCTGAATAGATCTCAGTGAAACGTGACAGACTCTAAGAGTGAACTTCTCATTGTTTTCACTCCGTGGTCCGTCTCAACCTCTTTGATTAGAAGACACTTTAGTGCTGCAATTAAAGGAAGAACGGATGCAGACATGTTGGCCCTTATCCAGACATGCGCGGACTGTCCGTGGTTTTTGCTTGCGTCATCACAACATTCTGTTTCGACCGTGTTGTTTCGCTGATAAAAGTATACAGTTTTGGGCCATTTTCGGTGGCAGAACTTTCGGTGTATCCCTAATAATTAGTGTTATCGTTTTATTGCCCAGCCCTATGTCCACCTTCTGCAGCAATGACAGCAGCACATCTCTCTGACTTATTGTCCATATATGTCCTGAGAACTTCAACACTAATGTTATCTCATGCCTTATGCAACCCTTCCTTTGAATGTAAAATAGATCCATCCAGTTTCTTCTCTAACTCGCCACAAATTAGCTGTGTTTGAGATCTGGACTTCAAGGGGTCCAGTCCATTTTCAAAGTTTCAGGAGATTCCTTCTGTCGCAGGTAGTTCCAGCAATAGTACGTACATTTGTTATACTTATATTGAGAAAAATAATATCACAATAATTAGCGTTGTCGTTTTATCGCCCAGCCCTAGATGTATCTATTGTTTTTCTCAAATCTGTAAAGCACATTGAGCTTACGTGTAATAAAATGTGCTTTATGAATACAATTGCTGTTGCTATTAAGTGCATCCGCAACACTGATCAACTAAATGTAGGCTTGACTATGTCCAATGTCCCTATATAAACCTGCTGACTTTCCAAAGTGTTGTGGGGTATATGTGCCTTGCTGACCTGATTCAAATACATCAGAGGGCTTCCTTCCAACCAATCTCAGGTATGTTCCCAAAGAAGCAAATAAAGAATCAAAATGGGTAGACAGCCTGCCTGCATCCTCTCCTCCTCTGCATGCATAACTGATGTAAACAGCGAGCAGGGCCCAGTGTGGCCTTACAATGCCTCTGTGGCTGCCCTGACGTGCTGCCTGACCAGAAATAACAGAAAGAGATTAATAACATAACTTTTACATAACTAGATTACATCTAGTTCTGATTAATGGGCTGAATGTAAAGCATGACCCAGCAGATAGGTCATACATGTTGGTTCCTCGCCACCCAGCTGATTGTCACCATCGTCACACAAGTTGTTATCCTGCGGACAAATCTGATTTATTCATCAGGTTATTTTGGCTTTAATAAAGCGCTCACGCCTGTCCCCTCTCCCCTGTGTGTGGTTGTGTAAAGCAGGGAGGCTGTTCTGAGTCAGGCCTGCTGGAGGACGGATCTTTAATGGAGTTGGACCGGTTGATTTTCGGACTCAAAAATCGCGATAACACAGCAATGTCACTTTTATTCTATTTTCTGACATCACTGGAGCCAAACACGATGTAACTGAACCATTACAGCCTCAATGCCACATTATACAACGTTAATAACAAGTTTGTCGAGGGTCCATCTTGTATTATGTTGTTTTTATCACAAGGAACAGCTAGGTTAGCTTGTTAGCCTCAGAGCTAGCTTGCATGTTGCTAGCCCCTGTTTGATTAATGCCGTTAGTGAGCTTGTTGTCAAAGCTAGCCAACGTCAGTGTTCAGGATACACTCTGGAGAGGGCAAAGGAGGGAGATAAGAACGAATAAGGACATAAATGTTGAATAAACAAAAGGGGGGAGTCGTGTTGTTGAAGGTGAATTTAAGAGACGGGTTAACGAGTTCACTGTCATCCGTTTGGAGGATTCAGCTCCTCATCTGGGAAACAAAGCAAGGTTACAGGACAGGAGAGGCTTTACCAGGAGGGCACACACGCACATACACAATCAACATAATCTCATACAGTGTGAGTGTGTGCGTGTATGTGTGAGACAGAGCCCCCGCACCAGCACAGTGACAGATATGAGACCCTCCTCTGCGCCTGACGTGCTGCAGACTGAGAGGACTAAGATAGCTCTCTAACCTTTATAGTGGACCCGCAGGTTGTTCTGTGACAGCCCGATGTAGCTGTATTTATCCTTGGGGCTCCAGGATCGGGGTAAAGGGGTCTCTTCCTCGTTCACAGCCGGGTAGATCCGCTTCAGTCGCTCGTTCAGCTCGTGTTCCTGGTAATTAAAAGCAGGATCTCCTAATGGCAGGCTTCCCGCTGCGAGCTCTGCCATGTTGGGCTTCAGCTGAGTCTCTTATTGTCTCTGTCTGTCCAGAGCTCTGGAGCTGTAGGCTGAGAGTGAGAGGGACTGAGGGGAGAAAATAGCAGCGGTGTGACATCCCCGGATAAGCAGCAGAATGCACTGTAGGCTAGAGCAGAGCATTCTGGGTAATGTAGTTCATGCGCGTCATAGCTTCTGTGACAAAGCGTCTAGAAATAACTACACTGCCTTCATCGTAAACACGGGTAGGTGCTTCTGCTGAGGGGGAAGATGGGACATATATGCTTTAGCTGTGTTGTAAACATGGAAACACTACGGTGGCCCTGAAGGACAAAAAACATTTACAAAAGATGAGACACTTTTACAAAGTTGGAGACAAATCTACATTTTGGAAAACATTTTTACATTTTATAAACAAAATTACATTTAAGAAAACAAATTTACAAAATCAGAAAAACACTTTTACAAGCGGTGAGACAATTATACAAACGACGTAACACTTTCACCATTTCTGAATCAAATTTACATTTATTTTTAACGGAAAGGGAATGTACCAAATACTGGAAGTGATCCGGGTGTGATCGAGTGAGGGGTCATTTAGTTTGTTTGGATGGAGAGAAACCAAATGGAGCAACTTTACACAAAGTGGTTCCTACACTTCATGTTACATCGCTCCGTTTGGTACCGGATCACCTCCTGTACTCCGTTTGGTACCGGATCACTTCCTGTACTCCGTTTGGTACCGGATATAGATATGTATATATGTGCATGTGTATGTATCTATTTTTTTCCTTAGAATTTATTTAATTGTAATTGTGTGTCTTTGAAAATGTTTAAAAATTCAAATAACATATTGTTAAAAAAAAGTTTGCCGGGAAAATTGCATATGCTAATGAGATAGATACATTATTAATTATTCTTATAAAAGTCTTATTCCATCTTACTTTATTTATTTATTTATGTAGTTCAAATTTTAGTCACCTTTTAAATATTGTCTTATTTTAAATATTACAAACCTAGATAGAATATTTATTCAGTTATTTTATTTTATTTGATTGATTTTCTTTAAAATAACTATTTATTTAGTTATTAATTAGATCTATTATTTTTACAGATTACCTCTCAGCATTTTAATATTTTACTCTGTTTTACTTTGCTGTATTTACTTTTACATACCCCTATATATTTGCCATACATCTATACATACCCACATATTTATTTATGTGTATTCATGTCAAGTCAAGTCAAACTTTATTTATATAGCATATTTAATAAACAACCGCTGTTGGCCAAAGTGCTGCACAAGCTTAAAAACACATTCAATAAAAACAAATGTAAATTAAAAAAGAATAGAATAGATATATTTTTGGGTTTTTATGTTGCTTCCATTTTGTCATAACCAAACCATAATCACATCATGACAACCTGTTGCTACAGAATAATACTTGCCTACTGCCTTCAATTATAACTATTTACACCATGTGTAACATTTTTATTTTTATCTCTATGTATCTATTTTTATTTTACTTTTACTTATCGAAACGTATGTCTCGATTTCCCCTGGGGATCAATAAAGAATTATCTCATCTTATCTAGCATCTCAGTTTATTTTACTGGTTTAATATTTTAGTGTTTTATTATCTTAGTAATTTATTTTATTTTGGTGAGTTTTAACATCATATTTTACCTCCAGTACTTTCTCATAAAGATATCATGACAGCGTTTCCTCAGTTCATCAGCAACTAAGGATCACTCCTAGATAAAAAATATAATAATAAATTGATAAGGAATAATCCTAATGAAATACTTTTCCCAGGTAGACAGAACAGGAATCATATTTTACACAAATTTGACAAATAATCAAGGGAAAAATTAAGAACAATGTATCTCACATTCCCTATACCACCCAAAGCAAAAGAGACACACTTTAAAACTATGAACAATATGTACTCTTCTAAAGGTGGGGGGGTCATATCTTTTTAAGATTTTAATTTATTCTATTTGAACTATTTTTTATGTACAGCGCTTTATGTTTATCATTGTATGAAAAGCGCTCTACAAATAAAGTCTGATTGATTGATTGATTGATTGATTGATTGATTGATTGATTGATTGATTGATTAAATTAATTGCAAGAAGTAATCACAGTATTAATTTCACACAAAAAAAAGAAATTGCAACACTACTCCTTAATAAACAGAAGCCTACTTTTAATTCATGCTTTTATTACAAGCCGCATTAACTACTGTAACTGTAAAAAGTCTCTCAAGAAACTGCAGCTTGTTTTCTCCTCTTCTTAAAACTCTGCACAGGCTCCCTGTTTCTTTTAGAATTGATTTTAAAGTTATTTTACTTGTTTTTAAAGCTTTTAACAGCCTTGCTCCTCCATATATCACTGATCTCCTGTCTTTTTTCCAGCTCCATCACTGAGGTCCTCGAATGCTTCCTTTTTAAATGTTCCTCCTGTGTCTCACACACAGAGAGAGAGAACTTTTTGTTTTTAAGCCCCTAAGCCAGGGGTGTCAAACTCATTTCAGTTCAGGGGCCACATACAGCCCAATTTGATCTCAAGTGAGCCGGACTTAATAACAAAAATTCCAAATTGTTCTGTTTGTTTTAGTGCAAGAAGGTATCAGTAACATGAAAATGTTCACATTTAATGAACTATCTTTTTACTAAAACAGCTGTTGTATTTTTCGCCATATTGAGTCTCAAAGTGGGGCCAAATATGATATTCTTTAAGCTCTGAAACCTGCTGTGAAAAACACCAAACACACAGGATTCCCATTCAGCTGACACACAGAGTGTTATATTTACAGCAAAAGAACAGAGATTATCAGAATGAAGAAGGTAAAGTTGAATATTGTTGACTCCTCAGCTCCAGCATGAACGGTTTGCTTGCTGGACAGTGTTGTATGCAGGGGTCCAAAAAGTCTATGAATTTCCGCCAGATTATGCAAATATTAATTTTCCTCACTGTGAGAAAAAAAATCCTGGAGCGTTGTTCATGTGCCTTCTGTCAGCTGTTTGATTGTATGTGACCCCCAGAGAACAAATTTGAAATAGTAGTTACTTTTATTGAAAAGTTAATGTCTTCTCTGTCATTTTTTTACTTTGCAAAGTCGTCCTGTGGGCCAGATTGGAACCTCTGACGGGCCGGATTTGGCCCGCGGGCCGTATGTTTGACACCCCTGCCCTAAGCTGTGGAACTCTGCCTCTGGACATCCAAACAGCGAGCTCTCTGTGTGTTTTTAAAAGTAAACTTAAGACTTACCTTTTTAATCTAGCTTTTAATTTGGAGTAATTTATTTTTAGCCCTGGACTGCATTATTATAATTATTTTAATTATTTTTTAAATCATAATTATTGTAATCATTGCTTCAACATTTATTTATCTTATTCAATTATTTATTTATCTTTTTATTTCCTGTATTCATCTGGTCTTGTTAATGCCACCTTATTTTTAACTTTCCTTTCTACTCTTACTTATTTTATTAATTGTATTGTATTGATTTTATTTTTAAATATTTTATTTGTTATCATGCCTTTTATAAGTTTACCATTGCTGTTGTTTCTGTCTCTGTTATTTTGTGAAGCATTTTGGGCTGCATGTTAATATCATAGGTTAATATGTATGAAAGGTGCTTTATGAATAAAGCTGAGTTGAATACTTCTCTAGTGGAAATTCAAAACAGCCTTGTTTTAAAGGCCGCTGCTCACATTACACAACGTTATACAACCTTATTATTAGACGACGCAGTAATGATATGTCTTATGAGGGTTCGCTGTGTTTTAGTTATTAATGATGTTAGGTATTAGTTTGGGTTTAGTGCTGAGGTAACATCGTGTTTATGAACTATCTCAACATTTTAATACATATTTAATGTAAACTGGACATTTCGACAGGCGCGTCTCGGTCTACTGTGTTGGTCTTTCTGCGAGCTCCGCCCCCTTTACCATGGAAACCTCCTCGTAGTGTTGTGATCATGGTTGTGATGTGTGTTGTTTTTTCCTGCAGCCAACCTTAAAGGCAAAAAGACACTACTGAGGATGTTTGAGAACATGTCACTACACAGCAGGGTTACATTTCCTCCCATAACACCTTCACATAAAAACAGGTCAGTGATCAACAGATTGTCAAATAACTGTTATATTCAAAGTGATTTATCCCTGTGCATAAACTTCATCCTGTCTAACCTTAGTCCACAAAGTGACCGTGTCCAGTCTGAGGAGGAGGAACAAGAGAAGAAAGGTGCTGGACCTGCTTCTGTCCAACGTGCTGCCAGAAAGGTAAGCAGACAAAGTACACAATACTCACCACATTATCATCCACAGAGTAACCACTAACTGTGTTCATGTGAGAACTGAATAACAGAACTACGGAAGCCCTAAAAGGACATGAGGAAACACATTTGATTTCTTTGTTTACTGGAGTTAAAGAGAAAAATAAGAGGAGAAAACTGAGAATATGAAATGTATGAAATCATGTTCTTCTAAGGCTTCCTTACTAAACATAAAGGAGCACATAGATACATATGTAACCAAGTAGGTAATAGGAAAGACCTGTTATCAATTTATTTTATTTTATTTAATTTTTTCTCAAACATTGTTTAGAAAATTTTGCCTCAGTAAAGAATAAAAAGACATTTTGTTACGAGACATTAATCTTACAGGTTGAAGATTAAATACACAATAAACAAACTTCATTCTCCAAATGAAATGAGATAAATGATCCCTTTATCACAAGAAATAGAAGTGGAGATAACAAGCTTTGTTTTCTCGAGATAACGACAAAATTAACTCGTTATCTCAAGATGACAGAGAAAATAAAATGTATTTAATCAGGTCCTTTTAGGGCTTCCATACAGAAATATTAAGACTGCTTTACATTTTTTTTCGATTGCTTGAACATGGTTTTATAATAATAATAATAATAATACCTAAGTTTTATATAGCGCTTTTAAATAACTCAAAGACGCTTTACAAGAGAGACAATAAATAAATACAATAAAGACATATAAGACAAGGTTTTGAAAACAGGACCCAACACACAGTTCACACAAACACACACACAAGTAGCAGAACACCTCAGATCCTTTGCAGAATGAAACACTCTTATAAAAACTAAACACTAATTTATCAAAACCATATTTTGTTACCACATGAAACACACACGTATCATATGACTTCATTCTGTTTGAACCAGTTACACACTGCTGCTGCTAACACACTTTATATTCTACTTCTCAGGGATCAGAGTCCTGTAAGTGAAGTACACAGAGAAAGTGCAGATATACAATAAATTCACCAAACACTACACAAGACCAACGCTGCAGACAGATGAACATATCATTTATTTCTCTCTATATACCCAAACATGTCAACATGTCAACATGGAGAATCACAACATGTCCCAGTTTTCATGCTGCTACAGTAGTGTGTGTGTAAAACTGTAAGCTCAGCAAATATCAGACAAACATTAAATACTGGATCCAGTTGAAGACAGGTGAACTCACCTGCTGCATTGTTACAGTGCTTTAACCTGATCAGTGGCTGTTTCCGCAATCGCCTACTATACTAGCAGTACGTACTGATATGTCCAAAATTCAGTATGTAGTAAGTAGTCTGTGAACAAGAGCAAAATCTGCAGTAAGCCAAAACTCCCCGGATGTCTACTGATACAGGAAAATATCTCAGTATGCATCGGACCAGTCTGCCTCGCGTACTGTTTCCCATAATGCACAGCACTCGTTCTGCTTTTTCTTTTTCCTCATTTTTTGACGGGAGGAAATCCGTTTTTGGGTGCTGTGAAAGTTATCAAATTACATATAAACCACTTCTTAACTTTTTAAATCACAAATGGATGCTAAATAAGCATTTTATTTATCGGCTTCGCCGTTGTTTACTTCCGCTTTCCGAAACCGGAAATCCAGCGAAGTCTGGCTCAGCATGCTGCATGACAGATCGGACAGAACAGTCATACTACATACTAAATTCAAACGCAGTATGTAGTAGGCAATACCTACTGCCTACTACATTAGTAAGTAGTATGTAGCAGGCCATTTCGGAAACAGCCTCAGACAAACATCAAATACTGGATCCAGTTGAAGACAGGTGAACTCACCTGCTGCCTTGTTATGGTGCTTTAACCTGATCAGTGTGTCTACAATTAAGCAATCATGTGTTTGTGCACCTGATGGCTGTGTTTAACCAATCGGCTCATAGGCGTGGTCATGTGACAGTCAGGGCTTTGGAATTGCAAGGAAGTGACATCATGATATACTTCTGTGTCTAATGTATACACGTGTGTTTAGTGTTTTGCAGAAAGTGTGAGGCTGACATTGTGCTTATATTTGTGCAGATCTGGGCCGATGTTTTGCTCCTTGAATGTAAGGATTTGATAATTGTGTTATATGATTATAGTGTTTATGCAGTCGAACCACAATTTATCCAAATAGCAAATCACTGTCTCCTCTCTCACAGTGTTACCACAATGTCAGTGTCTGGGCAATGTGTGTGTGTGTGTGTGTGTGTGTGTGTGTGTGTGTGTGTGTGTGTGTGTGTGTGTGTGTGTGCGTGTGCGTGTGTGTATTTGCACTCATCTTTTGATTAACCCTTTAGTTGTGCAGGATGGAGACTTGTTACATTTATGCGACTCCAGAGCGACAGCCTGAGCTTCTGAAGCACTTAGAGAGCTACGTTAACAAGGAGCTGCAAACTTTCAGCTCTAATGAGCCAAAATCCCAGGAACTCAAACTTCAGGTGCTGTGGTATTTTCTGCTTTTTTATCTTTTGAATTCTTTTGCTAAAAAACAGACAAGGTCTTACTGTACCCATGTTTTTTGTTCTTTTGTCAGAGCTCACATATTAACATTTTCTCTCCAACAGATCTACCGGAATGTCTTTGGACGCTTCATCAAAGAGTTCACAGCCTACCAACCACTTTTATCTGCTATCAAAAAGGAATATGAAAACACAATAGGTTAGTTGGAGACTCCTTTAATATGCCTGCTCGGTTATTTTTCATACTGGTGAACAATGGAGACATTACAACATTAAATCTACATCTTGTCCTACAGTAACTAGATTAATATGATGCTGTAATTGTGAGATTTGGATTGCATGTTGACCCAAAAGTAAAGGTTATTGTGGTTCACAGTTCTGTGTCCATTCCAGTTATTATTTCTGGTAGCAAGTCTGGCTAGAGATCTTAATCAAAGAAGAATTAGAAAAAGTTATCTGAAACAAAAACAAGTTCAGAATCCTCAAAGAAACACTTCACATTCAAGGTGTTCATAAAGTTTATTGCAGTTAATCAGTACAATCTAAGCTGCTGCAAGAGACTGAGGTAACTCTCATTTAATCAGTACATTTTTAGCTACTGACAAGTGGCAACCTCCAGTCTTAAAATATGAAGCCCATGCGGAACTGCAGTTCATCGAGAATCCACTTGAGGCTGGCTGCAGATACACCGGAAATCACACACACACCCATTCAAAGAAGACGATCTTTACAGCTGAAATAAACATGTTTACAGCCTGGTTCAAAAAACAGCTTGGCTCTACGTAGCTAATGTCTCTATCCGCATACCCTATATTGGGGGGAAATTTTTTCCTAATGCGTCTGTTCAGAAGATATGAAGATTACTAGTTTTTGCCCAAATAAGGACATGACTGACTTGACTGACAGGAGGGAACACAGTCTGTATAAAATAATGGACGTAGTATCCGTGACGTCACCCATCTGTTGCTGAGTGCTGTTTTGAAGCCAATCGTCGGTGGGAGCCATATTGGAAATGCTGAGCAACAGTAGGCAGTACGTAATGCCTACTACATACTGCGTTTGTCTGTACAGCCTGTAGTATGTCCGCTCTGTTGGATCTGGTCTGCAGGATGCTGGGTCAGGCGTTGTTGGATTTCCGGTTTCAGAAAGTGGAAGTAAACAACGACCAAGCTGATAGATAAACTGTTTCTTTAGCAACACTGATGATTTAAAAAGCTAAGAAGTGGTTTATATTGAATTTAATCATTTTCACAGCACATAAAAACTGAGTTCCCCCCATCATATACGGAAAAAAGGGAAAGAAGAAGAGGATCGTGAGCTGTGCATTGTGGGAAACAGTATGTGAGGGAGACTGGTCCGCTGCAGACTGAGAAATGTTCCTGAATCAGTACGACATCCAGGTAGTTTTGGTATACTGCAGATTTGCTCTTGTTCACATACTATATACTGAATTAAGGCTGAATCAGTACGTACTGCTAGTGTAGGAGACGGTTTGAAAACAGCCCTGGTGTGAGGTAAAGAGACGGGGTTTGAGCCTCCTAGCCAACAGCAATGTGTTCCCGCCAAGCGGCAAACTCTGGTCTCAAACGATGAAGCCAATGCGGAAGTGATATAAACTGCAATACATCGAAAATCCGCTTGAGGCTGGCTGCAGAAACACTGGAAACCACATAGATATGAATGGGAAAAAGACGATCTTTGCAGCATTAATAAACATGTTTACAGCCTGGTTCAAAAAACGGCTTGGCCCTATGAAGCTAATCTCTCTAATGGCACAAACTGTACGGGGGGTGAATTTTTTTCTAACATGACGGTTAAGAAGATATTAAGATTATGCGTTTTGACCAAATAAGGACATGACTGACGTGACTCCCGGCCGGGAACACACAGCCATTGGCTAAGAGGCTCACACTACGTCACACTCTGCCTAGTTGAGTTCCGCATTACCAATATGGCTGCTGCCGTCGATTTGCTTCAAAACAGCTCTCAGGAACAGATGGGTGACGTCACGGATACTACGTCCATATTTTTTACAGTCTATGGTTCCCGCCTGTCAGTCAAGTCAGTCATGTCCTTATTTGGGCAAAACTCGTAATCTTAATATCTTCTGAACCGTCGGGTTAGAAAAAATTCACCCTGTACAGTGTGTGCTGATAGAGAAATAAGCTATGTAGACTGAACCCGTTTTTGAACCAGGCTGTAAACATGTTTATTTCTGCTGTAAAGATCGTCTTCTTTGAATGGGTGTCTATGTATTCCAGTGTTTCTGCAGCCAGCCTCTAGGGGACGCTCAATGAACTGCAGTTGTTAACACATATATATCATGGACTTCATAGTTTGAGACCAGAGGTTGCTGCTTGGCGAGGAGGCTCAAACCCCGCCTCTTTACCTCAGCATTACCAATATGGCTCTCGCCGCCGCCGATTGGCTTCAAAACAGCGCTCAGGAAAAAAGGGGTGACATCACGGATACCACGTCTATTATTTATACAGACTATGGGTACTGATTGAGCCAGAAAAAGTTAAGTCTTAACTTCTAATGAATTTGATCAAAGTTTATGATTTTTTTGTACATATTACTTAAAAAATACAAACAAAGAAATGGCACAGAAATGTATGTGTGAAAAATACAGATCAAACTTTGTTTCATGAGTTCACTGTTTTCTGAGAATAACTTACAGAAAGATATTTGATTGATGCAAATGAATCAAAGCAGCAGACCCTGAAAGGAGCTTGAACAGACTGTAGAGCAGATGTAGTTCTGTTTGAGGAGGCTTGTTATCACAGATCCATAATACCGAATTCTGCCATGAAAACCCACAGATCTTTAAAACGTATAAGCCTTGAAGGTTAAATTGCATTAAATGAATCCATGTTCTGTTGTTCACGAGGTTATTTAAATGATTGTACATCTTCACAGTGTGTCAGCAGGATCGAATCAGAGAACTGGAACCTCTGCAGTCCCATCTGAGGATAGTAACAGAGGAATGTGACAGAAAGATTCAAGCTCGCTGGGAAGAGGAGCAGACTGAGATAGGAGCTTTAAAGAGGGAGAAGCAGCAGCTACAGAAGGACCTTAAGGCTACGAGGGAGGAGAAAAAGGACATGCAAGAAGTGGTACATGACTGCAAAGTGGTGTTCTGATTACTTTTAACTCAGTCATACGTGTTACCTGTTGGGGAATAGAGCCTGGTGTGATCTGTAACATGTCAGGTCCTCTTTTTCACCCTCCTCTTCTTTTCTATTCCCCTTCAGGTGGACCATCTGCAGGCTGAAGTCGCTCACCAATATCTGCAGTACCGAGAGGAGCGTGATGCCCGCAAGTTGCTGATCTGGCAGCTCAATGACCTAACAAGAGGCTCTGTGAAGGAGCAGAATCCTGCAGATAGAAGTACAAGTGGAACTGCAGGTCAGAGATGATCAGTCATACTGTCAGTTGATTGTTTTACTGAAAAATAACCTGAAAACATTTATATTCAGTTAGTAAATGTTCTAAACCAAGTACTTCATTGTGCATATATCTTTTATTTAGTCTCTACCAATGTCAACTAAATATGTTTGGAATTAAAGTTGTTGATGAGACAGAGTAAGACACCTGAAGACATCATTATGAGCCCAAGGATGTCATGTGATTGGTATTCTTCACAGTTTCTTAGATTTTGTAGACGTAATGATTAATGATGAATAAAGAAATGAAAGAAATATTCATACTAAAACACAATCAGCCAAAACATGCAGGAGGGAAGGGGGTGAGACAGGATCCCAGTGTGTCAGTCTAAGCCTATAGCAGCATAACTAATAGCTCGTCACAGCCTGATCCAGCTCTAACTATAAGCTTTATCAAAAAGGAAAGTTTGAAGCCTACTCTTAAAAGTAGAGAGGGTGTCTTCCTCCCGGACCCTGACTGGTAGATGATTCCAAAGGAGAGGGGCCTGATAACTGAAGACTCTACCTCCCATACTACTTTTAGAGACTTTAGGTACGACCAGCAGGTCTGCATGTTGGGAGCATAGTGTTCCAGAGGGGTAATAGGGCACTATGAGCTCTTTAACCCTCCTGTTATGTTCGTTTCTCTGGAGCAGCAATAATGTTCCTGGGTCAATTTGACCCGGAGTATATTCAATTATCCAAAAGCGTCAGAGCCCCAAAAAATCCCAATAGACATTTTTTAAAATCTCATTTTTAACTCTGTTACTGACCATTTAAATCCAGATTTGGTCCATTGGTGTTCTTTAATCCTCAAAGATCACGGTTCAATGAAGATAACTCACTCGTTTTTCATTCAAATCAATGTTAAAACTTTTTTAATGTAAATTGGAAATCCCTAAATATAAATACAATAGTTTTACATGACATAGATTTTTGTTTTATTTTAAATTTTGATTTTGATTTTGATTTTTTTTTTATGAAGTGATGTTGATAAATTAACAGGACTCCTCTTCTGTCGCATGCTGCCCAGTTTTTTATGCTGCATTTAGCTGGTTGGGAGGCATATATTGCCTAAAATAGACTTTAAAAAGGGTGAATGTGACCCACAACATAACAGGAGGGTTAAGATACGAAGGTGTCTGATCATTAAGACCTTTGTAGGTCAGAAGAAGGATTTTAGATTCTAGTCTAAAGCATAGAGACTCAACAAAGAGGATAACAGCAAGACTGGCTTTGGCTAAATGTAAAAATATCATCAGATAAAACCTGTAAAGCTCATTAGTTCAAAGGCTTCAGATGCTTTTTTTTGTCTGTACCAAAACTAAATTGAAAATCATGATGCATGTTATCACTGAGGCCATTTGCTGGGCTTTTCTTTGAGCTTCAGTCACTGGCTTAGGAATGAGTTTGCCCTGGCTGCAGCTTCATATCTACTGTACAAACATGAGAACTGTACAAATCATGTCTTCTAAATCTCTGCAAGACAATTAATTAGTCCAACGAAGGCAACGCATTGAATGATGACATACAGAACAAGAGGTCCAACCAAATCCCTAACATAGGTATACAAACAAACAAACATCCTAAATGATGCATACTTTTGTCTGAAATGTGTTTCCTCTGTTATAAAAGAGAGTGAGGACCCAGTGGAGCTGCAGCTTGCTTTGAAGGTGTGTCGGGGAGACCTCACCAAAACCCAGAAGGAGCTGCTCAAGTTAAAGGCAGAGTACTGGGATGTGGTGCCACGATGCAACTGGGACACGCTGACTCATACACACACTCAGACCCTCCTTCAGGTGGCTTATTGAGACACATACACTGCACAGAGCAAACAAGCATGTATTCTCAGAACTCTTGATTTCAAACCTCAACAGCCTGAATGATAGTCTTGATTGTGTGTGTGTGTGTGTGTGTGTGTGTGTGTGTGTGTGTGTGTGTGTGTGTGTGTGTGTGTGTGTGTGTGTGTGTGTGTGCGTGCGTGCGTGCGTGTGTGTGTGTGTGTGTATGTTTTATTGTTTTGTGTACTTCCAGTTGAAGACGCTGCAGGGAGACTTTGACCAGCTGAATAGCGAGTATGACACTCTGCTGGATCTCCACGCAACAAGCCACATGCAGAATGAGAGACAAGACCCCATCAGTGCCCTGGTACTTTACAAGACTCATAGGATCAGTAGTTACCACAATATGTAGTAATCACATGTCCTGTCTCAAATATAATAATAATAATAATAATAATAATAATAATAATAATAATAATAATAATAATAATAAAAATAATAATAATAATAATAATAATAATAATAATAAAATTATTATTATTATTATTATTATTATAACTTTATTTATATTTCACCTTTAGAAACAAATGTTTACAAAGTGCTTTGAGAAACAAAGCATGGCAGGATTCAGGAGGATGACGGAATAAACCTTTAACAGACAAATTTCTAACAATGCAAAAAGCAAAATACAACTAAATTATTAAAAACAATAAAAACAAATCAAACACAATAAAAGTGATGAGACAGTAGACCAATAAATCATTGTTAAAGAGGTTTTTCAAAAAATAGATAAATGAATAAATAAATAGATAAATAAATAAATTGATAAGTAAATAAATAAATACATAAATAAAAACATAAATAAATAGATAAATAAATACATAAATAAAAAGATAAATAAATGAATAAGTAAATAAATAAATACATAATTAAATAAATAGATAAATAAATAAATAGATAAATAAATAGATAGATAGATACATAAATATATAAATAAATATATAAATAAATAAATAGATAAATAAATAGATACATAAATAAATAAATAGATGAATAAATAGATAAATAATTGAATAGATAAATATATAGCTAAAAAGATAAATAGATATATAAATAGAAAAATGAATAAATAAATACATAAATAGAAAAATAAATAGATGAATAATTAGATACATAAATGAATAGAAAAAGAAATTGATAAATGAATAAATACAAATGTAAATAAAGGCATTAGAGGGCAATAGAGAGGGTTTAAGAAGAAGACAACATCACATCAGGGAAAATTGAAAGGGTAGATTAAGAACATTAAAATAATACAGTAAAAAAGAAATAGTAGAACAATAAATAATTGTAATAGAAATAATTAATTATTTAGATAAAAAAAATAAATAAATAAAGATAGGTTAAGGGTGAAGTCACATAAAATCAAGTCTGTAAAATGGGTTTTGGGAGAAAATGGGAGCCTCGACTTTTAAACGACCAGAAGTGCTCCACCTGAGGATCTAAAGCATTAAGATATTTATATATGAATAGGAATATTTCTGGTGTCTTTGTTGTTCTCAGTTTGTGATTGTATATATTTTTGATTTGTTGTACATCTGTGTGTAGGATCCACCTGAGAAAGGTAATCCTTCAGAATTCGGGCAAGAAGTCCCTGATGAACTCGACTCAGAACAGAGCGGACAGCAACTTTGACCCTCAATTTTATTCTTTTTACCTGCTCCAATGCTTCAACAGCTTTCAGAATCACGTGCAGTGGCCGTGCATCGTTTTCTAAAGAATTGAATGAAAATGTTGCATTAAATTATACTCCATGTACAGCTTATTAAATACTGAATAAATTGTTAACTGGGAAGGAAGGCCAACTTGCCAGCCTATTAAATGCAATGTGAAAATGGTGCATGAGTTTCTTCTTTTTTGTCCTATCAACACATTTAAGCAGCTTCTACATCCATATGACCAAATCAGTATCTGTTATCAAGAGTTTCATGGAGCAATCCTCACATCAACATTTGAGAGTAAATAGTGAATGTTAAATGAAATTTGAATTATGAAAAATCATTTTTAAAGAGGTCAAAGCATTTTAACATTTCTCTAGGGTTATCAGCAGTGGTGCACCAAGTCCATGTATTCAGGAATTAAGTCAGAGTATAGATCCTTCTGGTCAAACATTACTCCAATACAAGGTTCAAGGTTAATTTTAATGTCATTCAGTCATATTTAAAAACATGAAGGAACGAAACACATTACTCAGGTCCAGCAGTATACAGTAAAGATAACAAGCTAAAAGAAGACTCTACAAATAAAGAAATAAATACATAACCTCGAGCCTAAGCCTACAAGTGAAAGTTGTTCAGTCAGATTCTGACTTGAGTTAAAGTCCTGGAGGACTTGCTTTTAAAAATACTGAAGTATTCAAAGTACTTTTTAAAATATCTCTAAACTTATTTTCACAAAGCATGAGGTCAGTCAAGAATGCATGGGTGTACATTCTGCTGCGTTCTGTTTATCTAGAAAACATGATTTCACATCTAAAAAGTCTACCATGAAATCTAAACTAAGTTACTACAAGCACAGACAAGTTTACTATGTTCCTCTGGATTCAAAGCAGTGTGTTAGCTCCAGCTTTTTTTAACCTCTTTTTTAAGAACACATTATGTATTGATTACCATCGGGACATAAAGATCATTTTAACCAGTATAACTAAAAGTGGATCTAAATCTGACTACCAACCCCAGCTTTAAGGGCAGTACTCAAGTAAATGTAACATGTTACATTCCACCACTGATTAGCAGGGAAAATCTACAACAGGATTATGTTTATAAGACATTGTGATTCAGTTTATATATATATATATATATATATATATATATATATATATATATATATATATATATATATATATATATATATATATCAGAATCAGAATCAGAATCAGCTTTATTGGCCAGGTATGCTTGAACACACAAGGAATTTGACTTAGGTAAACTGTGCTCTCTTTGTACAAGGCATAAGAATAAGACCTACAAATAAAAATAAAATAAAAATAATAACAATGACATCAGCTATAAATACAAAAGAACAACAAATAGGCATGACTAATATGTACAGGCTAAAATAATATGATAATAGTACAGTGGTGAGTAGCAGTAATATGATAAAGTGCAGTGGTGAGTAGCAGAGGTAGATTTACATTAAAAAATAGTAGTTCAATAATACAAAATATAGAAATATGGAATTGATTTATTCATTTATATATATATATATATATATATATATATATATATATATATATATATATATATATATATATATATATATATAAAGTAACTAAACGACATAAAAAATACACATATATATATATATGTGTATTTTTTATGTCGTTTAGTTACTTTTTTAAATTTAATTTAATTATTCAATTATTTCTACTTCCTAAAATCTCCTGCTCATCACTCCAGTCCAGTTGGTGGCGGTAATGCACCTATAAGCTGGTTTGCCAACCGCCAATAAACTACAAAGAAGAAGAAGAAGCTGTCCGAGACTACATTTCCCACAATCCACCGCGTTGGTCAATGCTTTGAGTGCGTGCCCTCGAAGGGTAGCAGACTAGTGCGATAGTGCAGCCGGCCTCGGCGTTGGTTAGAGGTAAGTTTTCATTACTCATGTTGAGATTATTCCCTGAGAGAACAGTCAATGGAAACATTACCCAAAATGAAGGCGCAGATTTAATCCGACATGTGAAGCAGAATGTCAAAGCAGAAGTGTTTAAATAGGCTGCCCCTCTCCGGCTGGCGGCTAACGCTGGGCACGCCTATGAAGGGGAGCTGCTCCGGGGTCCGAGAGCTGAGCGCTGGGGCCTGGAGGAGGAGGAGGCATCAACACACTGAGGAGGAGGCAGGGTATTTATAGAAGCAGGGAGAAGCCAGTTGGCTAACGCATAGAAATGTCATTCCATTAGCTGGAGGAGAGAGAGGCATGCTGAGAGATCGACTCTCCAACACTGGCTGTTAGCAAACAACACAGCTCTCAAGCTAGCAGCTAGTTAGCTCACAGTAACTAGCCACACATAATAAGCTTTCCATTTATTCTCCTGAACGTGAAGCTCTCTCCCTCCTCTGTGTTACACCTGGAAGGGCCGGGCTCACGCTGTGTGTGTGTGTGTGTTACAGTAACGCAGTGTTATTGAACCGTCGAAGCGTCTCCATAGCTCCAGATTGTTCCAGTAACAACAGTGAGAGTGTCGCTATGTAGGAGAAGAAGAAGAGGGAGCACATGACTCGAGCTGTCAGTGTCATCCAGGCGTTGAGACTGCAGCGTGTTCAACACAACACAGCTGCTGCTGCTGCTGCTGCCCCCCTTTAGAGAAGTCACCTGTCAGCGTGTTTCTCACTCTGCTAGCATTAGCACACTGTTAATGCACTTATAAGTACTATTATTACTAATAACAGTATTATTGTAGCATGCTAAATAAGCATGTAGAGGTTAGGTTTTTCATTTGATTTGGTTTGAAAGTGTTTATTTCGGACATGTCAATAAAACAAAAACAAATAAACAAAAAGACATACCCCAAATAAGAAAAATGCAAACGTTACAAACAATGCAAAAAATAGTAAAAAATAGCAAAACAAAGCTGTTTCATCACTATTATGAATTCTGTAACATGTCCAAAATGGAGTGGGAAGAAGTAACACTTATTAAATCACACCTCTTCTCCTTAATTAATTAGTAATTAATAATCAAGTAAACTTTATACACAAACATACCCAATAATCATCTCTTTTTACAGAGTGTCCATACTCCTTTTTTTTATACCTATACATTAACATACAAACAAACATACATACACATATATATACATACATACATGAATACATACATACATACATAGATACATACATGAATACATATACACCCATACACATGTAAACATTTACACATACATATACGCACACACACAAACCTACAGCCCCACTAATTCACAAGTATACATACAAAAACATACACTTGTAATTGTACATGTCTATTACACCCACATACCTGTAAACAGTTACTTACACTTTAAAATAATGATACAAGTAATCCATCACCCAGTGATTATCACAGCCCTTCTTCAGTCCTGTACTTTGTGAAAATCATGTCCTTATATCTAACTTTAAAATTGCTTAAGGTAAGGCACTGCTTTAGCTCCACCCTCAGACTGTTCCATAGTTTTACTCCACAGATTGAAGTGGAAAAGCTTCTGATGGTTGTTCTCGAGGAGAAAAGGGCCTTTTTTTTGGTTCCTTAAAGTGTCAGCTCACATTCTTCAGTCTGACAGAGATACCCTCATATAGTTTTATTACTGCACTAAAAGTAACTTATATACAAGATCAAAAGCACACTTTTTAATTAATAAAAGGCAGTGATTATACAGAATATTTAATATTTGTATTTTGTTTGTATCTATGTGCTTGATGTTTTTATTTTTGCAGCTGAAAAAGATTAAACTAATTAAATTAAATTATATATATTTTATGTATTTGTCCTGTGAATTCCCCTAACACACAATAACAACATATTTACACAATATAATTATAAACTCATTATTTTGGCTTTACTGATATGAATCGGCAAAGAAGCTATACTCAATGAGAAGAGGTTCTATGATTCAGTGGAGTAATAAGTTAATTTATTACCGTTGGGATTAAGTTTAGTATAAGTGAAGTATTATTATTATTATTATTATTATTATTATTATTATTATTATTATTATTATTATCTCAACACAACTCTATTTATATAGCACCTTCTTAATGTATTTTAGTAAAATTAAAAAAGGCATGATTATAAATAAAATACTTAAAAATAGATTAAAATCAATACAGTAATATTAATAAGATATAATAATATAAGTAAGAGTACAAAGAAAAGTTAAAAATGAATTAAAATCAATGCAGTAGAATTAATTAAATAGAATAAAATAAGTAAGAGAAGCGAGAAAAGGTAAAAATAGATTAAAATAAATACAGTAGAATTAATAAAATATAATGAAATAAGTAAGAAAAGAAAGAAAAGTTAAAAATAAATTAAAATCAATACAGTAGAATTAATAAAGTATAATAAAATAAGTAAGAGTATAAAAACAAGTTAAAAAGAAATTAAAATTAATAAAATATAATAAATTAAGTAAGAGAAGAAAGAAAAGTTTAAAATAAGGTAGTTAAAAAGATCAGATAAATAAAATAAATGAAATAATAAATAAGATAAATAAATGTTAAATCAATGATTATAATAATAATGAAGTCCAGGCCTTAAAATAAATGACTCCAACTAAAAAGCCAGGTTTAAAAAGTGAAATGTGTGTTTTGGTATCAGGTGTGTGATGTCACACACAGAGCTCCACCTGTCAGATCTGTTTTGTCATGCCTCGCTTTGTGCTGTTCTAGCACAACATGTCAGCACCTCTGAGGCAGCATCATGTCTTCACATGTCACATTGGGAAACACAAGGAGACACAGTGTCCATATTAACGTACAGTCTATGAGGTAAACTATGTCAAAGTGGTTTGCAGGGCGTGGCTGACTTTAGCAGAGCTAGCACCACCAGCCTTTGGTTGTCCATGCAGGTTAATGTCCACATGCCTGTGTGGGTCACAGGCTGCTCTGGTGAAGTGGTTTAGTGCCAGTTTTACCAGGAGCAGCCTTCATACAGCTTCATCTCTGTTCTGTAGATCCCACCACACAGAGCTGTGAGAGGCCAGCTGTCCTCTGTGCTTGTTTACATCCGGTTAGTAGAGCGTTGAGGATTAAGGCAGCAGCCATAGAGCAGAGCTTCAGCCTTGGCCGGGGGCCAGCGGCTGTGCTAGAGCTTAAACCGAATATCTGACCGACATCTGATCATACTAGGAATCCTGGTGAGGGGACAGTGTTGGATCAGTTTACTAAACATCCACATCCTGTACCCTGGTGATGTGTTGTTCTTTTGGGCACACAGGTCTGTATAACCGAGCCAGTGTGTTCTGTTTCAGCTCGCATGTTGTTCATTTTAATGTTCAGTCCATGACACACACGCTCATCTGAAGGTGTTGATGCAGTCTTGTTCTGTAAACAGTGATCTATAAAGTTGTGTCTGACTCTCAACTTGCTGTTGACATGGCTGAGACAGAATTTCCTTGGACAATCATTCAGTTGGGTAGAGATCCGTTGACTCGGGAGGCCGTAGCTTCTTCACTCCACTTCTATTCTCTTTTTAGCAGACCATCAAATTAAACGAGAAGGCTTCTGTTTAGTTTTTGTCTTGCTTCTTTCCCTCATGTGTTTATTGTATTTTCTTCCTGGCTCCCACTCTCTCTGTTTGACCTGCTCCTTTCCCCTCTCCACATCCCCCCTTTCTCTCTCTGTTGCAGGGTGAGTCAGGATGGTGGACCAGCCTCTGTGGGAACATGTAGGATCCAGCTTCGTGTCGCACTACTATCATATGTTTGACAATGACAGAACGCAACTTGGATCCATATATGTGAGTGTGACGGACACAGAGCTTGTACAGTGATTAGCTGTGTCTCTTACTGGAACATGAATCTAACATCATTACTGATACCTGCTGCACAAAGGACTGGAACCTTGTTTGAAACACATTTTAATTGATCAAAAATAGGTTGATTAGAAACAATTCTTGAGAAAGAAGAATGTATTTACAATTCAGTTTACATTAAACACAATGGGATTGATACTAATAACTATGTAAAAACTGTGCTGTGTGTATGCTTATTAACTTGCACTCTGTAAGTATTCAACATGTAGTTTGATGAGGAGCTTCATCAAACAGGAAAGGCCAGTTTCTCACTTGACCCCCTCTGTTAAAACTAGAGATGTGATCTCAATCAATCAAGCTTTATTTATATATCACCTTTCATACAGATCAAATGTAATTCAAAGAGCTGCACAGAGACTGAAAACAAGAAAGAAGCAGAAATAAGATAATGATGAGACATATTAAGAAACAAAGGATTTTAAAATAGAGGCTTATGCACAAAAACAATAAAATATGTGTAATTAAAATAAGTTAAAGCAGCAAATTAATATTAATAATAAATAAAGTCAAAATAAATAAATTAAAAAAGGGTAAGGATTAGAGTTGAAAATTAAATTAACGCTCAATATCAATAAAACTGAGTAGATAAATGAATGAATAAAGAAATAGATACAAATAAAATAAAATAAACAGTTAAAATTAATAAAATAATAAAGCAACATAAAATCAATATAACAGTAAAAAGTAAGTCATACAATTGTTAAACCCTGCATTAAATCCAGACTGAATAAATGTGTTTTTAGTTTAAGTTTAAAAGTCTGAATATCTCTATCAGCTCTTCTCAGATCCTCCTGCAGGCTGTTCCATCGTCTCGGAGCTTCATGTCTGAAAGCAGCGTCACTGAAAGTTTCTGTTCTCCTCTGAGGAACAGCTAAAAGAGAGGAGCCGGAGGATCTGAGAGGCCTTCCTGGTTTATACAAGTACCTAAACTGAAATTAAAATTTCGGGAAACCAACCAGTCTGAACGTACACAAACACAAAGAAAACTGAGCATTAAACATAACTAAACACGGGTCACTTGAGGTCAACTTCCCCTTCCCCTTCCCGGTTACACATCGCTCCAGTCAAGTGATGATGTGTCATTTTAACGTGACACATCCTCCACTACCAGTCCAAAGTTTGGAAACACCTTCTCATTCAAGGGATTGTATTTATTGTAATTATTGTAAACACTGTAGATTAATACTGAAGACATCAAAACTATCCATCCATCCATTATCTTGACCGCTTATCCCGTCACGGGGGGCTGGAGCCTATCCCAGCTGGCTTCGGGCGGAAGGCAGGGTACACCCTGGACAGGTCGCCAACCTATCACAGGGCTAACCATCAAAACTATGAAAGAACATATATGGAATTATGTAATGAACAAAAAAGTGTTAAACAAAGCAGAATCTGTTTTATATTTTAGATTCTGTAAAGTAGCCCCCTTTTTCCTTCATGACAGCTTTGCACACTCTTGGTATTCTTAGAAATGCCATCTGTCATCTGAGCTTGTTTCCATTCAGGTAGTAGAGCGTTCGAGCCACAGAGCAGAGCTACAGCCATAGTTAAAACATTTCCTTACATTGCCTTAGGAAGAAGTCTCTGTAATGGTGTCTGCTTAACCAAACATAACTTCTCTAGTCATTCCTAACAAGGTATAAACGTTTCTAACCTATAGACAAGCTCACTAATTTATAATAATAATAATAATCAAGTTTATTTACATAGCACTTATCAAAACAGACGTTACAAAGTGCTTTACATCATACAAACCCACAATAATAAGAGCTAGAGAGCTATAGAGCTAGCAAGACAATTTAAGAAGAACAGCTGAATAAAAGAGAAACTGCTAAAAGCATTAAAACAATGAAACATTAAAAATCAGTAAAAATAAAACAATGAGTGAATAAAATAAAAACATAAATAAAAGTAGGTCAAAAATAATGTAGCATCTTGAGTAAAACAATATTAAAAAAGGCCTTTGGATAAAATCACGTTTTCAGCTGTGATACTCGGCTGTACGCCACTCATCATCAACACATTGTCTGACTTCAACATCACATGATACCAGATCTCTGCTTTTTGAGTTCAAAAGGATTTTAAAGCCGTGTTGAAACGTCTTTGCTACTCGCGCTTATCTCCTCTCACGTGTTGATTCAGTGAATCCATCTGTGATGAAATATAGCACCATCTAAAACAGACCAGCTGAGTCTCTTCATGCTAACAGGCTAACTGTTGTGTTGCTCATAATGATGCCTGCCTGTCCGTCTGCTTCTATGGTGTCATCTGTGATGAATGGCATTCCTCTTTGTTTTACTGCCCTCTACTGGTCTGGTGGTGTAGTGCATTTACTTTTATTTGCTCCATACGTCACTGGCCGGATTTGCACAATCTACCCAGGACTTCAGCCCGCGGTCGAAATGCAGACAACAATGGGGGCACAGGAACCTTTTAGTTCAGGGGAAAGTAGTCCTGGGGGCTTAAAGACCCCGGAACTCTTGTCCGAAATGCACCTGTTGTGTATCATTTAATCAAGCCACATTAAATGTCAAAACGCTAACTGAGTGTTGTTAGTTTTTAATCGTCTCTCTCATTCGTTGACAGAAGTTAATTAGAGTCAAAGTAGAACAGATCAGAATCCTGTGTTGGAGCAGCGGACCAATCAGCATGCAGATATACACATTGCACAACACAGTGTATTTGCGGTGTAGTGTTCCGGCGTTAAAACAGAAGTGCTTCTTCAGGTTTTAAATCATAACCTTCGGTTTTGGCTGTAGGTCTGGGTCCATATGGGACAGGTTCTGGGTCTGGACCCTGGACTAATGTAGTTTTGTGGTACTTTGTGCATGAATTTAACTTTCTGGTAAGATTTAGAGCAACAACATTCACATGGTAATCTAATGATATTCTCAAAAAAGACAGAAGGTAGACTGAAACTAATGGAGCCTTTACCCAAACTTCATAATATAAACATACAGTCTGGTAGTAGTTTATTCACCTCCCTCTAAGATCATCCTTTTATTCTGCATGATTCATATCCAACACAAGTAATCATTAAAACATGATCTTAAACAGAAGCCGGTCAATATTTAAGAGTGTGATATATTTCTTTATTTAAACTTCAGAGAAGGAGACTCTGTCCTTTCCTTTACAGCCTCTGTGTGTAATCTGACACCAGGAGACACTCTTCTATAATCAGACACACTGCTCGTTACCACACACTGAAAACTTGCAGGAAAACCTTTTTAAAATGTCATCCACTGTCCAGTGTCATCACACTCGGCATGCGCAGCTAAATAATGCAGGTCATCCACTTGATGTGGTGCCGTTTGTGCGGCCTGTGACCGGAAACAGAAGACGGGTTTGTGCATCAAAAACGAGATCAAGAAGCATCTGAGTATGAGCTTGTATTGATGGAGTTATGTGATGTGACTTTCCTGTGTATCATTCACCTGCAAACAGCTTCCTCTGAATCCTGTCCTCCTCTTTCTCTTTCTTCTGTGGAACTCAACAGATCGATGCGTCATGCCTTACATGGGAAGGACAGCAGTTCCAGGGAAAAAGAGCGATCGTCGAAAAACTCACTGTGAGTTTATCTATTTACCTTATGCTTGTTAGTGAGGTGACACAGAACAGTTGGTGAAGGACTCAGGAGAGGCACAGTGTCAGTCAGCAGGTTCACTTACACATGAGACAGTTAGGTAAGAGATAAGACGACTCATTCACTTTTTTGTAAAATCTTTGAATGCATGCAGAGGTGAAGTTATCAGAAGTTATTGATGATACAACATTCTCTCTCTCTGTCTCTGTCTCTGTCTCTCTCTCTCTCTCTCTCTCTCTCTCTCTCTCTCTGTCTCTGTCTCTGTCTCTGTCTCTCTGTCTCTCTCTCTCTCTCTCTCTCTCTCTCTCTCTGTTTCTGTCTGTTGTAGTTAAACATTTCAGAGCAGTCAGAGAATCATAAACCAGTCAACTGTTCAGATGTTGAACACCAACTTTTATAGAGTAACATGGGCCACTTTGTGTCAGGTCCAACTTTAGTGTCCTCACCCCCAGGTTTACTTTATACAGTGGTGGCCAAAGTGATCAGAACACCTGACAGATGTGAATATATTGACCTTTTTGTGCCTCTAAAACATGAGTTCATTTCACAGAACAACAAATATCAGATGAAGTGAGTCTTTTAACTTTAGTATTTGGTATGTCCACCTTTTGCAGTAATTACAGCAGCACATCTCTCTGACATAGTGTCCATAACTTGAGAACTTAAACATTAAAGTTATCCCATGCCTTGCCTTCAGCAACTCTTCCTTTGAATGTACAATACATCTGTCCACTTTATTCTCCAACTCAACCCAAATTTGCTCGATGGGGTTGAGGTCTGGACATTGAGGAGGCCAGATAACTTGTGTCACAGGTGGTTTGGACATATGTCAGAAGACTGTTTAGGGATATTGTCCTCTTGGAAATGAAGAGGAATCCCAGATGGTACTCCGTGCCTCACCAGGATGCTGTGGTCTACTTCCATCAGTTTTCACTAAGTCACCTGTTCCTGAGGATGACATTTTGGGATGCTTCACTCGGTGGCATCATGACGGTTTAAAGTGTACTTTACAGTGATTGGACTGCATCTCAAGTCCTTGGCTATTAGGGATGGGCATTTCAAGCCAAAATATTATTCGATAATCATTGGCATCTATTAGGGATGCACCAACATTTTTTGGCCGAAAATGACCCAAAAGTGCATTTTCGGTTTTCCGCCGAAACACTCTATCACACTATCACTGCAACAACACGGCCGAAACAGAATGTTGTGGGGACGCACTGCTAACTAGGCTAACTATGTGTGATAGAAGTGAAGTGGCAGGTAAACATAGTAGCGTAACTAGGGATGACCACAATTAATCGATTATCGATTAATTGATTGATAAGAAATTACTTGAAACACACATTTTTGTTTTCAATTTTCCGTCACGTGGAACAAAAATCATGTGGTCTCATATTACACTCATCTATCAGGGAGGTGTTTTAAGTTTAAAGCATGTTTGGATGTGAATCAGCTGTTAAAGGTGTTGCGCACAGCGGAGACGCTCAGCTGGCGGCTGCGACTGCGCGTCAAGTTTCCATGTGGGCTTTTTAAAAGAGGATCAATACAAAACTGCTGCCAACAACGACACAGACACAGGTTGACAGCTTTAAACAGGATATTTCCCACCTTTGCATACGAAGGCAACAGACAGGTGGGAAATTCAGGTACGCTATGTTTGCAGACAAGCAACATCAGAGCCGTCTGAGCTTTCTGCAGCTGGACTGATTATGACCCGGTTGCTCTCCCGGCTGACACCTGACCGAATACACATGATTATTTTTCTCAATAAGAACGAGTAGACAGAAAACTGGACTCTGTGAGTCTGAAGTACTTTTCTGTTAGTATTATGAGCCTTCACTTTATAAGATTATGTCCGCAGAGAATATTTTTAAGAGCCTGATCGTTGATATTCTGCGTGTCAAACATGTACCTGTATTCAATCCTGTCAGTTATTTGCATTTTGTTGCTGTAGAAAATATAATTTAGGGTGAAAACAACGTATTTTGCATTGTTTTTGACGTAAGAATAATAATGTTTTTTTTTATCAATTAATCGATAATTGATCGTTAACATTTCCAAAAATCGATCACGGAAAATACTTCAAATGAACATCCCTAAGCGTAACAGAGTGATATGTGACAGACAACAATGTTGATCGGACCTCCTCCTCTCTGTGTTACCCTCTGTGACACAGAACGGGCCACTTATCAGCCGCATCAGATGTAGCTCACGATGCAGGGATTTTCATCTGTTACCACGGCTCTACCTGCTTCAAAGTGTTAAAACTCTGTGACCACGACTCTACCTGCTTCAAAGTGTTAAAACTCTGTGACCACGACTCTACCTGCTTCAAAGTGTTAAAACTCTGTTACCACGACTCTACCTGCTTCAAAGTGTTAAAACTCTGTTACCACGACTCTACCTGCTTCAAAGTGTTAAAACTCTGTTACCACGACTCTACCTGCTTCAAAGTGTTAAAACTCTGTTCCCACGACTTTACCTGCTTCAAAGTGTTAAAACTCTGTTACCACGGCTCTACCTGCTTCAAAGTGTTAAAACTCTGTTACCACGGCTCTACCTGCTTCAAAGTGTTAAAACTCTGTGACCACGACTCTACCTGCTTCAAAGTGTTAAAACTCTGTTACCACGACTCTACCTGCTTCAAAGTGTTAAAACTCTGTTACCACGACTCTACCTGCTTCAAAGTGTTAAAACTCTGTTACCACGACTCTACCTGCTTCAAAGTGTTAAAACTCTGTTACCACGGCTCTACCTGCTTCAAAGTGTTAAAAGGTGACATATCACGCTTTTTCCATCAATATATATTGGTCTAAGAGGTCCCCAAAACATGTCTTTAAAGTTTATGCTCAAAAAAACACTTGAAATCAGATTTTGGTCTGCCTGAAAAACCCTCTTCTTCAGTCCTCATCAGAACAGTCTGTTTTCTCTCTGACCACGCCCCCTCAGGAAGTGGATGTGCCTTGGCTGTCCAGTACGTTGATCTAATGTTTACATGTTGGCTGAATATACACGGCTGCTCAGAGATCACGTTACTTCAACCCTCTGAATCTGATCCAGAATCTGATCCTGACGGAGAGGCGCCTGCAGCAGGACCTTTCTGAACCTTTGGTCATAGATTTAGTGTTTCTTGTTGTTTTATTTATCAGTATGTAGACGTGTGTCTTGGTACACAGCTACGAACATGTAGCTATGTGGCTATGCTAACTAGCGCAAGCACTTATCCATGAGAAATAAAAATCATCCACTAGATCTTCAAATCTGCAGACGTGGGGAGTAAAACCGACCTTTGTGTTTATTAAGACAGCCTACAACTAGCATGCTTCCCTCCTAAGCTCCTTGTTAGCACACATGTGTGCAGGTAATGAAAAACAGAGGAGGGGTTGAGTTGTATTTTATACAGTCTATGGGCTGAACAAGCTCCGAGCTCTGACTCCGTGACAGACCGGATATTGTTGTTACGTAACAAAAACACTGAAGTCTGAAACGGCTCGTTTCACACACATTTACAGAAAGGTGGAGAAATCAGAACAGGGGCAGAATGCATTTTCTTCATTCTCGGGGGGTTTGTAGACATGCCAGGGAAACATATGTCAGGTAGAGAACCATTAAAAAGTCCATTTTGCATGATATGTCACCTTAAAACTCTGTTTATCTGAAGTCCAAAACTTGTAGGATCGATGACTGTAGCTGTGACTTGAAGCTAAATTAACAACTGTACATATTTTAACTCCAGATGGCCGCTGCGATCAGAATTAAGCTACTTCGAAGATAAACATCCCTTCGTGTTGTGTAGTCCAAAAAGCAGCATGTTGTCAGGTACAGTAACTTGACAGAAAATAAAGTACCTGTAGATGTGTAAATTATATGAACAGTGGAGGAGGAGAGGAAAGCAAAGTCAGATAATACAGATTTAGTAAGAAGCTACAAAGTGCTGAGTTCTGAACACAAAGAGGATTATAAAATCCTCTTTGTGTGGTCTCGGGCTCAGACTTGTTTGATTGGGGTCACAGTGAGTTAACATATTTTCACGTGGGATCTCTTTTCATTTTGTAATGCCGCAAAATATCATTACCTATAGAATCAACTATATAAAAAGTAAAATTATGAATGAGTCACAAACAAATGAAAAAATACACAAACTAATGAACTAATTAATGAAGGAATCAATCAAAAAATAAATACATATATAGGTATGTATGTGTGTAAATTTGTAATTGATTTATGCTTTGAGGCATTAATATGAAGCATTTAATAATTTATTTCAGTGTTTCCGTTTTAGGCCCTGGTTTCCTCATTTTTGGTTTTCAGTTTCAGCCAAGAATTTTCATTTCGGTGCATCCCTAGAATCTATTCAACGATTAACCGAATAATCGCCCCCAAACACACACCAGTCCCGTTGACGGCCCGTTTGTGTGGCAGTCCCGTTAACCAGCAGCAGGAAGAGGTGCTGATAGTAGCGAGTACTGTCAGCGTCTGTCTCCATCTTTGTGTCTGTGTTTCTGTGACGCAGCGTGGCTCAGTCTCTGAAAATACATGTGTAGTAGTGTGAGATTCAGGAACTCAGAAAATCACAGCGTCTGTCGCTGATGTTTTCTTCTTCTTTTGCTATTTAATGCAGTTAGCATTCTTCTTCTTGTGTTACTTAATGCAGTTAGCAAACAGCTTTAAGACGCTCTATAGCCACCGTCTGGCAGGAATACTGTATTACAACCAGGCACCGGTAAAAACTCTGAAAAATTATACTTTTAAAATGAGAAAATATTCAAAGTAACTCTTCAATTTTTACTAAGTGAACGAATATTTGAATATTCAATATTCATTGCCCATCCCTAATGGCTATGCAGCGGTAACTCCAGTGAGCATCATAAAGGGCCTTTATTCAAACCCGTTGCTCACTCGTTAGCTCCTTCTTCACCTCAGCCATGTTTTGGAGCAACATGTGTTCAAGACTTCTTCTAGAGGCTTTGGATGTACACCAAGTGGTGGTGTGGCCTCAGAGACAAAACCCTGATGTTACCCATCACTTAAAGAGGAGGAGAGGCCTTCTACATTCAAAGAATCACACAGCTGTGTCCTCAGACTCTAGCATCACCTTCAATTTAACCCCCATCACACCTGACCATGATTACATGAGTACTTTGACTTCTTCTGTGAAGGAACATGATGGTGTGACATTGACAGTGAGATAGGTGGAGCTTGTTTTTGTAGGAAAATGACCTTAAGTCCTTATGATGGATCTATTCTATGGTTTATACAGCATGATGATGACTTTGTAGATATTTCAATTCAACCCAACAACTGAAACCTTCAACATGCCAAGTGTTCTAATAATTTTGGTCACCACTGTGTATGATTTTAAAGAGGAATCCCATTTTAGATGAATGTTGTTTTTCTTTGATTGTTTTGAAAACCCTCTAATAATTATCTTGTGTATTTTTTTCCCTGTGTGCGTGTGTGTGTGTGTGTGTGTGTGTGTGTGTGTGTGTGCGTGCGTGTGTGCACCAGAGTCTCCCCTTCTCAAAAATAGCCCATAGTATAACAGCACAGGACCACCAGCCGACTCCAGACTGCTGCATCTTGAGTATGGTTGTAGGACAGCTAAAAGTAAGCACTGCACGTATCAACACTTCTTTAAGGGCATGTTGTCTGTTCACCTCCAACATTTTAGACTTTATCAAAGCTCCTGGGAGGAGTTTTAGAAGTCGCTCATGAAACAGTAATTAATGCAAACAAAATCATCAACAGGAGGAGGGATAACTTTTATAAAGTACATTCTGATGTCTGAAACCAGCAGGCAGGGGAACGGTTTCAGACTGAGAGGTTAACTGGACGCTGCCGATATACATACATGTCTCATTGAGGGATGGATTCGACATTTAGGAGACAGCAGGAGGTTTTTGTTTTTTTAAGAAACATAAATTACACACACACACATACAGGACAAAACAATGCAAGACCACTTTGTCTTTAATCCATCAATCAGACTTTATTTATAAAGCGCTTCTCATACAATGACATTTTAACACAAAGTGTTGTACATAAAAACAACTTCAAATAGAATACATTAAGAAAAGAAATATATAAAAATAAAAAGACTCCCCCATCGTAATCACAACCCCAGCCCCGACTCCAAACCCACCCCACAATCCTAAGGTTAAGAACACAATATGCAACAATAATAATAAAAACAGTAAAAATAAAATACATAAAATAAAAAAGAAGTTTCTGAATGAACTGAGGAAACACTCTCATGATATCTTAATGAGGAAACACTGGAGGAAACATAAGATGTTAAAACTCAACACAGGAAATTAAACTCACCAAAATAAAATACATTTCTAAGATAATAAAAGACTAAAATATTAAACCATTAAAAGAAAATAAGATGCTATACTTAGAATAAATGAAAAAATAATTGAATTAAAATAAAAAAATCAATAGATGAATAAAATAAAATAAAATAAAAAGTGACCAAAATGTTAACTAGATAATAAATAAATAAATAAATAAATAAATAAATAAATAAATAAATAAATAAGATAGAATAAAATAATAAATAAATAAATCAAAAGTGACTAAAATTTAAACCAGATAATAAAAAAATAAAAGGTCCACTACCTGAAGACCTGAGGGCTCTCACTGGCTCATATGATAAATCTGATAAATAAGAAGGAGCAAGACCATTAAGAGATTTAGAAAACAATAAAATCATCTTAAAATCTATTCTAAAAGATACCTCAGGCGGGGGTGACAAAGTACCTCACAGTAACTTTAGATAAGGACGTAAACAAGGTTTCATGTTAGAGTTGTACCATAAATTATTTAAACAAATGTGTAATGCTCATAATCTAAAATTCACTTTTCAGTTAAAGAACAGTTTATGCAACATATTCTTATCGGTCATGTGACGTTCATGGGTTTATATTAAATCATTAAATAAAGTGTGTTTGGATATAACCTTTTCAAGGGTACAACACAGCCTAGTGGTTCACAAACTAGTTCTGGTGTCAGTCCTCCAGTTCTTGCTTTACGGTCACAGTAAACGGATAATTTAAAAGCATACAGCAAACCCTTAACACATTAAAAATGTATATGCGGCCAGTTATGTTTGATCTACCCCCCCCTCTCTCTCTCTCTCTCTGTACTTGTATAACTTAACGTACATAGTAAACAGTGTTGGGTCTTATTATTTATTTAAATTAGGAGGGATTATTCTAAATAATCAGCCCCCTTCGCTGCTCTGAAGTCCGTAACTTGCAGAGTCTTACTGTCCCACAGGACACAGAATCACAACCTTATCCAAATATCCAATTTAAAATGTGACATTAAACAAACATAAGCATGAAAACATAAAATATTTAAAAATCTAAGATCAAGAAAGAAAGTTTGTTGTTACAGAAATAAAAACTAAGGTTGAAAAATGAGTTTGCATTTAAGGGGGCAGAGGAAGCAGCTAAAAAGATGAATGTTTTTTATTCTGTTGGGTCCGTTTTTGAATTGGGAAGAATTATTCTAAATAACCAGCCTCCTTCGCTGCTCTGAACTCTGTAACTTACAGTCTTATTGTCCTGTCGGACACAGAATCACAACTGATCTTACCAAAATAAGTAAGAGAAATGTAACAGAGAGGAAACATTTTCATAACCTGCAAGAAATATTTCAGGGCCTGAATTTCATTGTTAGAAAGGATGGGTGGAGAGGATTTATCCCCCTCCAAAACTTCTTCACTCAGGGAGCATTTTCAGATATTTGGGGGGTGTTGTTGGAAGGCTTGAATAAACTGTTTGAGTTTGTAGCTGGTTATGAAACAGATTAAAATGAACGCTGACAAAGGATGTAACAACACACAGACAGGAAGGGCTGTTGTTTCCACGTTACAGTAAAAAGACAGAGAAATGTGTTTATTGCATTTATTTTCTAGGAACTTTGGGGCTTCTTCGTCCACATTTGACCTCCAGTTGCATTTCTTTCTCTTCTGCACATCAGTGTCAAAGATTCTGTGAACTTTAATGTTACAGGTTACTTTCTGAGCCTTTAATAATCCTAAAGTCTGATGCTATGACCGGCATCATTATCATTTTCATTAGTCTCTGGAGCAGAGGTGGGAATCCCTGGGTGACTCACGATACGACACGATGCCATACGTGCCCCGGTGATAAGGATAATATCACGATACTGTGATAAGGATAATGTCACGATACTGTGATGAGGATAATATCACGATACTGTGATAAGGATAATGTCACGATACTGTGATAAGGATAATGTCACGATACTGTGATAAGGATAATATCACGATACTGTGATAAGGATAATATCACGATACTGTGATAAGGATAATGTCACGATACTGTGATAAGGATAATGTCACGATACTGTGATAAGGATAATATCACGATACTGTGATAAGGATAATGTCACGATACTGTGATAAGGATAATATCACGATACTGTGATAAGGATAATGTCACGATACTGTGATAAGGATAATGTCACGATACTGTGATAAGGATAATGTCACGATACTGTGATAAGGATAATGTCACGATACTGTGATAAGGATAATGTCACGATACTGTGATAAGGATAATATCACGATACTGTGTTAAGGATAATGTCACGATACTGTGATAAGGATAATATCACGATACTGTAATGAGGATAATCTCACGATTATACTGTGATAAGGATAATATCACAATACTGTGTTAAGGATAATGTCACGATACTGTGATAAGGATAATATCACAATACTGTGTTAAGGATAATGTCACGATACTGTGATAAGGATAATATCACGATACTGTAATGAGGATAATCTCACGATTATACTGTGATAAGGATAATATCACAATACTGTGTTAAGGATAATGTCACGATACTGTGATAAGGATAATGTCACGATACTGTGATAAGGATAATGTCACGATACTGTGATAAGGATAATATCACAATACTGTGTTAAGGATAATGTCACGATACTGTGATAAGGATAATATCACGATTATACTGTGATAAGGATAATGTCACGATACTGTGATAAGGATAATATCACGATACTGTGATAAGGATAATATCACGATACTGTAATGAGGATAATCTCACGATTATACTGTGATAAGGATTATATCACAATACTGTGATAATTGCAGAAATATCATGTTACGATACATCACTGTTTAGATATATCTGATTAACCAAAGAATTAAAAGCAGTTTTTAGAAGGCAGTGTGTAGGATTGATGTAATTATTCACTGCACTTTGATTTGGTTTCACTGAGATGAAACAACATTCATGTTCAAAGCCTGTAAATTAAATTTAGAGAGCTTTAGAACAAAAAATGACACATAACTTGCTCAAACTTTAGAACATGACCTTGTTTCCATGTAAACCTGTATGACTGCACCTTTCAGTCAGCTTCCATTCCTCCGTCGCCCCCTCAGTACAACTCCTGCCATACGAGCACCGCAGCAGGTCTCATGTGTCGCGCTCGCTTATAGCACGTAGGAATGCATTTCCCCCTCTTTTTTCAGTAACACGAGCCGTCACTCTCACGTAGGACTTCGTGGCACGTGAAGTCCACCATCGCAGGTGAGTGAAACTCGATGCAGACTTGAGTGCGTCCTCCGTCTGTCCTCTCGTCTCAACATCAAGAGCTGCAACAGATTTTCCTTTTTGTTGGGAGAGCGTCAGAGGAGATGTTTTGCACTGATGCTACCACGCACACTTGAACCTTCAGTTATACATAACACTGTTAATGATTGTCTTCTGTTGTTTGGATCAAACTGAAGTGATGAAGGTTGTCTGTGAACTGGAGTTGTGTACAGACAGTCGCTTCTCCTTTTCACAGCACACCTGCCCAAATGTGTGCAAGTCAGAGAGAGAGAGAGAGAGAGAGAGAGAGAGAGAGAGAGCTCAGACGGCTGATCTGTCCTGTACACAACCTTACAATCATTCTTCTGTCACATGAAGTTGTTGTAAAGAAGTATATGTTTTATATGTGCAGAGTTCTTCCATGAATTTAAAATGTCATGCCGGATACCTGCGTGAAATTCAGGCTCTGCATTTGTCCCTTTACGTTCTGCCGTTAGTACTTTCATTCCAGTTTTTCTTCACTCTCTGAATTAAGTAAAAAGTGCTCATAAAACAGAATCAGAACTACTTTATTTATCCCAGGGTGGGGGGGGGTGCAGTCATTACAGTTGCTCTATACACAATAAGTTATACAAATACAATAATAAGCTGTGTAGAAAATAAATGGTACTTCACTTCACGGTCGTGAACTAATGTTAGTATGGAAAACTAAACCAATATGATTATCTGTATTTGGTACTTTTTCCACCGGACCTTTGGCAGATGATATCTCAATAAGCCGGACTAACTTGTGTGTGAATTTTGCATTTACATCTGACTCCGGTTCAAACATATAAGGCCGGACAGTGCTGTCTCCTGCAGCCATGTTTTGATGCTCTTTTCATGTTGGCACACCTCGTGGAAGAGAAAAGGAGCTCATGTGGATTTAAAAAGACACACACCGAAAATAGAGCGTTTTTAGAAAGGGTGTTTAGAGCTGGTCCAAAACCTCCTCTGGAGCTTGATTTATAAAATATTTTGTCTGACACGTGGCGAGGATGTTAAATTCAGACATTAGGCAGTCCCTCCAGGATTTCGCAGGATTTTTTTGTGATTGTTGCGGCCCAAAAAGCCTGAATTTGCGACAGCTTTTTGAAAAAATTGCGGTGAAAGTTGCGATTATTTTTTTTTGCTTCTGTCCCCCAATAACATCTCAGGGGCAAGTAAATACCCTAAATTACAGTTGTTTTTAGAAAACATTCTTGATGTGGCCACTGACTGTATTTTGATTCTCTTGATTCACAGAAAAGGGCTGTATTGCACATTTACGACGGTCCCTGAATGCACCTCGCAGCGACTGATGCACAGTCAGTTCACGGCACTCTGAATTTAATCTGAATCTTTGAAGACAAGGAGTTGATCAAAACTTACTGAATGTGTCTGATGTATCACCAAACTGGATTAAATCAAGCTGTAGACGCAGAGCTTTTTACGGTAACCACGGCAACAACGTCAAACATCAAATAGTAAACAGATGTCCCCCGGTTGTGTCTTTGTCACTAACGCACACCGGGGGTAAAAATCCTCAATGAAGATGAGACAGATGCATGGAGGTGAGGAGAGCTGGTTCATAAAGCACACCTGCTGCAGGTAGAGACCAAGCTAACACTGAGCCCCTCACTCTATAAATAGTAACGTTGTCATGGTCACTTGTCCTGCCTGCTGTCCCCTCTCTTCACCCGTTCTCTGTGTGTGTTTTGTTGTTGAAAAGTGCCGATCAAGGGAGGACTTATGTTTATGTTCCAAGGAAGTCAAATCGATGACAAAACCGATGACGTACAGGGGCTGAGATTGAGGTAATTGGTCAAATTTGCGGGAAAGTTGCGCTGATTGTAAAAAATTGCAAGGCCGCGAAAAAATCGCGCTGATTGGTTGAATTTGCGTTGATAGTTGTGATCGCGAAATCGCAACTTCCTGGAGGGACTGATTAGGGGACTGTATTCAATGGTTGAAAAAGGGCATGATGTGTCCCCTTTAAGTACGATGGTTCACACTCAAGTGGCACCCTCCATCGAGGATCCGCTTGAGGCTGGCTCCGGAAGTACCACAAACCACATACACACCAATTCAAAGAAGACGATCTTTACAGCAGAAATAAACATGTTTACAGTCTGGTTCAAAAGACGAGTGGAGTCTGGATAGATCATTTTTCTATCGGCACACACTGTACGGGGGTGAATTTATTCATAACGCGGTCATTTTAAAGATATTGAGATTACGAGTCTTCCAATGAGAGGCACAGCTGACTTGATTGACAGGTGGGAACACTGTAGCTGTTGGCTAGGAGGCTCAAAGCCCGCCTCTTTACGTCACAGTCGCTCGACAGAAGCAATATGGCTGCCGCCGACAATTGGCTTCAAAACAGCGCTTCAGAAACAGATGGGTGACGTCACAGATACTACATCCATATTTTATACAGTCTATGTTCACACCTTGCATCAACCATAGAACACTTTCCCTCTTCAGATGCAAATGATCACAGAGCCTCGTTCACCTTTACTCGACTTTACAAAGCATGAAGTGATGATAACAAAGTCACACATGCTGCACGGTCAGCAGAGCGGGACAGGCCGTCACGGACTGAGGTGATGACGTGATATAAGACGTGTTTGATTGAAGTCATGTGTTTTTTATCTATGAGTTAAAAAGACCTCACAGCAGACTGCAGCCTCTGAATACAGTGAAACAAAAAGACACAGGTTCATGTTAAATCTCTTTAATCACTGCTGGTTGTGGAGCTCTCCTCCCATCATACAGCATGCTGAAGCATTTATCATGTGATGTCAGAGAGTGCACTGAAATACAGGACAGATCACACCGTTCATACAATAAGAGACAACATGAAACAGATCAGAGTCACATCTGCTCGTCTCCTCTCGTAAACTCGAAATACTCGATCCCATCTGTTCCTGCGTCTCCTCCTCTCTCCTCCTCAGCCCGGGATCGTCACATATGAACTAATGAAATGAAGTCTTCCTCCCTGAATAAAAACAGACCTTGTATTTCTTTTTTGTGTACACCCAGCTCTAACGCAGGTCTATTGTCCTAGTATGTGTTACACAAGAGACAGGAAATGTTCTGCTCCAAACACGATCAAGCAGAGAAAGTGCTCTTTCATTTAAAGGTTTGGTCTTTCTCAAGGATCCTTGCTGAATACACGTTTCTGTCTGTTGTTGTCGAGGGTCTTTGAGAACTGGGCCACAGTAGGAAGGTCTACCTTTATCTGTTTTTATTTGTTGAAAGCTTTTAAGTGCAGCTGTCTGCTTCAAAATAAAAAGTTTGCTCGATTTAACTGGAGTGTGATTTTTCTCTCTTTTTTTTTTGAAATTGAAAGAATTCAATAGAACTTTGAATCCTCGTCCTGGTGTCATTTTATGCATCAAAGGGTTGAATTTGAGGAGATTTTCAAACATTGAGCAGCATATGATGTATCAAGATGGAGCCTGAAATTATTGAGTTTTAGTTTTAGGCCTAATTTCAAATGATAAAAAAACAGAAATACTCTATTCTATTCACTGAGTCCCTCAATGGTTTTGGACAGCACTCAACAATGTGGTGGACGCCAGTACACAAGTGGAGTGGAAGTTAACCATGTTGTCATTACTTTCATTGCCCTCTAATTAATGTAGCAGCTTCCCCTGGTACCCTTTGCTTCTTTCATGGTTCCCCAGCTGTACGAAAGGTAACATAAAAGCAAGTGACTGCAGATCTGGTCCTGAATCCCTGCTGTTTGTTTGTTTTTTTTGCAGGCAGATGATGACCCCATCATGGGTTTCCATCAGAGTTTCATCCTGAAGAACATTAATGATGCGTGGGTGTGTACCAACGACATGTTCAGGTTGGCCATTCACAACTTTGGCTAGCCCCCCTTTCATACTCTGGCAGGCAGGGGTGGTCATGGTGAAGGGCACTGTGCGATGGAGTATGGAGGGAAAGGGGGAGTTGGAGTTGGAGATAAGGGAGGACACGTCCCTCCCTCCTGCTGTCTCATTTATGCCTGTTTGAAAAAAAGCAAGCAAACACCGGATTCTAGATGTCAATCACTGAACCTCATCCAGGTGGGTTTTAGGACGAGCCCAGGCAGTACAATTGCAACAAGTTTTTTTGCTGAGAGCCAGCCAACCAATCAGATGCCCCTGTCTGCTACTCTGCTGATCTGCATGATGCTGGGAGCCTCCCACGACAATATCTACACTCAAGTCACCAAAAAGACAAACAGCTGACCGACGCCAATAACTCATCCTCTGCTCTACTCGCTGCCGTTCTCCATTTAATCTATTAAAATGTACTGTTCACTGAACCATTGTTGACTGGTTTCCAAATCCATGTTTAGGATCAGGTTTGGCTTCTAGTTCCCCACTCTTTGTGTTGTAACTTGTTTTTAGATGCCACTTATGTCTTGCCTTAGTGTGTTTTACTGAGTTTGAGCTCCCTTTATGTTATTGTTTACTTTGCTACTGTTCACTTTTTCAAGCCAGGTTTTGCTCGTGCAAACCAAAGAATGGAAAAGGACTTCAAGTTTAACCTTCATATGATTGGCTCTGATCCCACATATTCACTTGGTCTCTCACTCTTTCTGTTGTTCTCTTTTACATCTCATGTCAGGCAGTTAACATGGTCTACAACCACAATAGACAATAAACCTTGACTTTTTCATAACGCTGTGGCCTTGTCTCTCCGTGGAATCCTCAATGGCTGGTTTGGTCGATTATCTCGCCACACCTTGTCCTCGTACAAATCCTGTCAGGTATGTTTTAGTTTGTCATGATAGACACTAGCAGTCAGAAGTGTGGACACACCCTCTCATTCAATGGTTTTTATTTATTTTAATTATTTTCAACATTGTAGATTAATACTGAAATCATCAAAACTATGAAATAATCTGGTTTTGCCATAATATGGACTACAAGTAGGTATGCATGATATTGGTTTTTTTTGCCGATATCCAATATGCCGATATTTTACAACTAATTTAGCCGATTACCGATACCGATATTTTTTTTCACACACCTAATTGCAGAGATCATCAATTCTCTGCTGTATTGGAAATAGCGTACAGTATTATGGTGATACTCTTATCACATTTTTTATGTAATATTAATTTCTTGTGCAAAATAAGAAAAATACTTAATACTGAAAACTGCATATTTATTTATGACAATTGCTTTCAAACAAAATTCATACAAAAAGATACATGCTACTTAAAACTTGGATGATGCTCTCCCTGAGACAACCCCAACAAAACCCACAACCAGGGCAAATTTGGCCATTTTTTACATTTGACATAGTAAGTAAACCTAACCACTGTTCACAGGGAACATGTTCAACTATACAGCAACTACACCCAAATTAAATAAAATGGTTAACTCTTTGACAGTAAATGTGCCTAAATTAGTCAGCTACATATACCTTACAGACTGCTGCTTAAATTCAACTTAAAACATGAGCCCAACGTGTGCAGCAGCCCATTATTTTATCGGTTAGTTATATAGGATATCGGCATGTTGGCCGACAGTAGTCAAATAGGGCTATCCATTGTGTACTAACCCTACCTCTGAACAACACAACTGATGGTCTCAAACACATTAAGAAGGCAAGTCATTCTACAAATGAACTCTTGACAAGGTTCATGTTCATTAGAAACCATTCCAGGAGACCACTTCATGAAGCAGACTGAGAGAATACCAAGAGTGTGCAAAGCTGTCATGAAGGAAAAAGGGGGCTACTTTACAGAATCTAAAATATAAAACAGATTCTGCTTTGTTTAACACTTTTTTATTCATTACATGATTCCATATATGTTCTTTCATAGTGTTGATGTCTTCAGTATTAATCTACAGTGTTTACAATCATTACAATAAATACAAACCCTTGAATGAGAAGGAGTTTCCAAACTTTTATTTCTATGGTTGCATTACGACTAATCATCTGAAATGAGACATCATAACTTTTATATTAAGTGCTTTTCAAAATCAAGTTACAAAGTGCTTAACAAATATAAATATTCAAAATAAAACAATCAAAATAAAGCAAGAAAACTGTTAGACCTAATACAACAAGGCTTATCATTAGGACAGGAAAATAACAACAGTGTAAGTAATCTGTTGAATAACAAAGAAAAAGAAAGCAGTGCCTGTTGCTGGTTGAACAGGTGTGGCGCTGTGAGATCCAGAAATAAAGAATATTGTAGAGACCTGTGCAGCAGTGAAAGTGTTTGTGTTGAACTTATTCTACAGGTAAAGCCAGTTTATCATAGCCAGACGTATACCTGACCAGCTATTGTACAGTCAGGGCTCTTTCTTTCTTACGTCTGGAGGACGACTATTTCCCAGTGACTACCCTTCCCAAATCTCTTTCCATGCAAGTCAATTATCTTTATTGGCATGAAGGTTAGAGCAGTAATGCCAGAGTATAAACAACATCACATCAAACAGCAATATATACAATCACAATTAATTATAGAATAAGGATATTTTTAAAGAGGTTTAAAAAGATCTGCATATCATTTTTAGTTATCAAAACTAAAAACATAATGGTAGATTATTTATTAATAATGTGTTATGTATAATTAGCATTTATTATCTATTTTTAGTTGTTTTATATATTATTCATTCTCTCTCTCTCTCTCTCTCTCTCTCTCTCTCTCTCTCTCTCTCTCTCTCTCTCTGTGTGCGTGTGTGTGTGTGTGGGTGTGTGTATTTATATATAAACAGACATCTGTCTGAACTAAATAGCGCAAGCCGACCACATCTGTAACGTATGGAAGAGGATAAGGGTCACTGACAAAAAAAACAACAATTAAGATCCGATATATATTTTTTATTATTATTATTATTTTGAGAAAAAAGTTTTTCTCAGAGTTCTGACTTTAATCTCAGGACTTCTGACTTTAATCTCAGAATTCTGACTTTAATCTCAAAACTTCTGACTTTAATCTCAGAATACTGACTTTAATCTCAAAACTTCTGACTTTAATCTCAGAATTCTGACTTTAATCTCAAAACTTCTGACTTTAATCTCAGAATTCTGACTTTAATCTCAAAACTTCTGACTTTAATCTCAGAATACTGACTTTAATCTCAAAACTTCTGACTTTAATCTCAGAATTCTGACTTTAATCTCAAAACTTCTGACTTTAATCTCAGAATACTGACTTTAATCTCAAAACTTCTGACTTTAATCTCAGAATTCTGACTTTAATCTCAAAACTTCTGACTTTAATCTCAGAATTCTGACTTTAATCTCAAAACTTCTGACTTTAATCTCAGAATTCTGACTTTAATCTCAAAACTTCTGACTTTAATCTCAGAATACTGACTTTAATCTCAAAACTTCTGACTTTAATCTCAGAATTCTGACTTTAATCTCAAAACTTCTGACTTTAATCTTAGAATTCTGACTTTAATCTTAGAATACTGACTTTAATCTTAGAATTCTGACTTTAATCTCAGAATTCTGACTTTAATCTTAGAATTCTGACTTTAATCTCAGAATTCTGACTTTAATCTCAGAATTCTGACTTTAATCTCAGAACTTCTGACTTTAATCTTAGAATTCTGAAGTTTTTCTCAGAGTTCTGACTTTAATCTCAGAATTCTGACTTTAATCTCAGATTTTCTGACTTTAATCTTAGAATTCTGACTTTAATCTTAGAATTCTGACTTTAATCTCAGATTTTCTGACTTTAATCTTTGAATTCTGAGAAAAAAAGTCAAAATTCCTAATCCTCTTCCGTAGTTACGCTATAGCTGCTTACGTCAACCAAGCCCTCATTCTCGGCAAAGCACCAGTGGCCTTATTTACCGCCCCTCCCTCTCCCTCTGCTCTCACCTGAGTTCACCCGGCCTGAAACCTGTGCAGACACTAGAGGTGCTAGTAGGACATACGCCGGGGGAAGTCTGGATGAATGATTCAGCTGTTTATTTATACACACATGCAGCTCACCCGCATCATTATATATATATCACCTTTCATATACAAACCTATGATACAAACATGCAGCCCAGTGCTTCACAAAATAACAGACAGAAAACAACAGTAATGCAGTAATTATAAAAGGCTTTATTATAAATAAAATACTTAAGAAGAAAATAAAATCAATACAGTAAAATTAACAAAATAAGTAAGAATAGAAGAAAAGTTGAAAATAATGTAGAGTTAAAAAGATCAGATAAAGACAAGAAATGAAAATATACATACATAAATAAGTAAATAAGATAAATAAACACAAGGAAGTTTACTAAAGTCAAATTCCTTGTGTGTTCAAGCATACTTGGCGAATAAAGCTGATTCTGATTCTGATTCTAAATAAGTTAATAAGATAAATAGATAGATAAGATATATAAATAATAAAATAAATAAATAAGTAAATGAATAAAAAAACAAGTAAATACCATAAATAAATAAGATAAATAAATAAGAAAATAAGATAAATAAAATAAATAAACAAGTAAATAAGATAAATAAGTAAGATAAATAGAATAAATAAACAAGTAAATAAGATAAATAAATAAATAAATAAGATAATAAGATAAATTGAATAAATAAACAAGTAAATAAGATAAATAAATAAATAAGAAAATAAGATAAATTGAATAAATAAACAAGTAAATAAGATAAATAAATAAATAAGAAAATAAGATAAATAAAATAAATAAACAAGTAAATAAGATAAATAAATAAGATAATAAGATAAATAAACAAGTAAATAAGATAAATAAATAAATACGATAAATAAATAAGATAAATAAATAAATAAGATAATAAGATAAATAAAATAAATAAATAAATAAATAAATAAGATAAATAAAATAAATAAGATAAATAAATAAATAAATAAATAAGATACATTTTATAATGTAATAATGTAAAGGGCTTCTGTTGGTTAATCGAAAGCGCTGAGGTAGGAACCAATGACGAGTCGGATTTCTAGTCGGACCCTAAGGCGCGGACATAACGGAAGTTTAGACGGTTGCTCAGGGTGAACGAAGGGAAGAAATACAGCATTGCATCAAACAAGAGATCATTTTTCCCAGATTTACCCAGGCTCCCTTTCCCTCACAAATGGCATCTAGTTCTAAAATGGACATCGAGGGTGCGACCCAGCACCTCCGGGACATCCTGAAGCTGGACCGGCCCGGGAACGGCACCGGTAAGAGGGGACGGGGAAGCGGCTCCGCAGGTTTAGGCCTCAGAGGCTTTAGCCAGGCAGCTAGCTCGCTAAATCGAAACCTAGCTAACAGTAGTTTGTTCTTGGCGGTAATGTTACTGAGGTGAACTTAGTTAAGGATTCCCACAGCCAGGGAACGACCGGGACCGGACCGGGTTTCAGGGCAGCTAACTTAGCTCCAGTGTTATCTGTTAGCAGCGCGGCGTGTGTTCGGGTCCGGCGCAGTGTGAGAGCGCCAGGACAGTCCACAAAGTCTCAGTGTTTATCACCTCCACTCACAGCCTGGGTGTGTGTGTCCAGCTAGCTTATGCCGCAGTTCACTCTCTGGTCCAGGAAAGCAAGTAGAAACAGTCTACGTGTTTTTAGCTGAGTCTCATTTGTAGCTTCACAGCTATTGTCTTTCTAACGTCCATCCAGCATCAGGTCTCCAGCCTCCAGAACTGCGTCAGTCTGGGACACATTATTAATGGATGTTTGTTTGTTGCTCTCTCTCTCTCTCTCTCTCCTGTCAGATTAATCACATATAAACACGGTGATATTCATGGCTGTAGGGATGTTAATGAAAAGAACACAAAGGTGTGAGTCTTCTGAAATGAATCATCTTCGTGTCGCAGTTTCTGTTTGGGGGTGAACTGATCCAGGACCAGAACCTCTAACAGAACATTATAAATATTGATTCAAAGAAGGGTTTTAATGCGTGTGATTCGGATGGTTTTATATGTGGTAACTGTGTTTCAGTTGACTTTCACCTAGGGATGTAAGGATACACTCAACTCAAGATTCCAATCTCGATTTTTGGTTCACTCATGATTCTCTAATGATTTTTAAGAAAACTGGATTGAACTCAAATTGACCATCCAAAAATACCTTGTTGGAAAATTTCAGAACAAGTCTAAAGAAATGGGACGTGATTTCCAAATGAATGTATTAAATATTAAAATAATCAATTTAAATCTCTTTGAATTAGAGATGTAAATTTCAAGTATTCTCCCTGATCGATCTTTGGAAATGTTAACGATCAATTATCATTTAATCATTAAAAATAAATTAAAGTGTTCCATGTCAGAAACAATGCCAAATGTTTTTTTCCCCCTCTAAATCAAATGTTCCTTCACGACACAGTGTGTATTACTGACACTCATCATCAGTCATCAATAACTTAGGTATTTTGAGATTATGGCGAGATCTCTGTTTCCCTCTGCATCCAGCAATCTATACATTCCAATCGCTCCCGTCAGCTCTGACCAATCAAAGCCATTCTCCTGATTGGTCCTCCTACATCAGGAGTGTCAAACATACGGCCCGCGGGCCAAATCCGGCCCGCCAGAGGTTCCAATCTGGCCCACAGGACGACTTTGCAAAGTGAAAAAATTACAGAGAAGACATTAACTGTAATTTTTCAATAAAAGTAACTACTATTTCAAATTTGTTCTCTGGGGGTCACATACAATCAAACAGCTGACAGAAGGCTCATGAACACGCTCCAGGATTTTTTTTCTCAAAGTGAGGAAAATATATGTATACATAATCCAGTGGAAATTCATAGACTTTTTGGACCCCTGCATACAACTCAGCTCCAGCAAGCAAACCGTTCATGCTGGAGCTGAGGAGTCAACAATATTCAACTTTACCTTCTTCATTATGATAATCTCTGTTCTTTTGCTGTAAATATAACACTCTGTGTGTCAGCTGAATGGGAAACCTGTGTGTTTGGTGTGTTCACAGCAGGTTTCAGAGCTTAAAGAATATCATATTTGGCCCCACTTTGAGACTCAATATGGCGAAAAATACAACAGCTGTTTTAGTAAAAAGATAGTTCATTAAATGTGAACATTTTCATGTTACTGATACCTTCTTGCACTAAAACAAACAGAACAATTTGGAATTTTTGTTATTTATGTCCGACCCACTTGAGATCAAATTGGGCTGTATGTGGCCCCTGGACTGAAATGAGTTTGACACCCCTGTCCTACATCGTCCTGATTGAGCACTACGATCTGTTTGTGGGCGGGGCTTACAGGAGAGGGGTGTAGTGAGAGGGAAATCTGGTGTAGAGGGGTAGTGTTGACATTCAAAATCTCTCCCTGAACTGATGTTTATTCCAGGACTACCTACAGCAGCTTTTAATGTAGAGGTGGGCAATATTGCAAAACATTCGTGACTAGGGATGAACATTTTAAGTATTCTCCATGATTGATTTGTGGAAATGTTAACGATCAATTATCGATCAATCATTAAAAAAACATAGTGTTTTCTTATGTAAAAAAAAGCCAAATATGTTGTTTTTCCCTTAAATGATATTTTCCACAACAACAAAATGCATCTAACTGACAGTATTGAATATGGGTTGTTAAACACACTTAATATCAACGATCGGGCTCATGAACATATTCTCTGTGGACATATTCTTATAAGATGAAGGCTCAGACTACTAACAGAACAGTACTTCAGACTCACAGTGTCCAGTTTTCTGTCTACTCGTTCTTATTGAGAAAAATAAACATGTGTACACGGTAGGGATGTTAACAATTAATCCAGTATCGGTTAATTGATTGTTAAGATCTTACTTGAAACACACATTTTTGTTTTCAGTTTTCTATCCCGTGGAACAAACATCACGTGGTCTCATATTACACATAGCTCTCAGGGAGGAGTTTTAAGTTTAAAGCATGTTTGGATGTGAATCAGCTGTTTAAAGGTGTTGCACACAGTGGAGATGCTCAGCTGGGGGCTGCGGCTGTGCGTCAGGTCTCCTCCCAAGCGCTTTTAAAAAGAGGATCAATACAATACTGCTGCCAACAACGACACGGACACGAAGGTTGACAGCTTTAAACAGGACATTTCCCACCTTTGCATACGAAGGTAACAGACAGGTGGGAAATTCAGGTACGCTATGTTTGCAGAGCAGCAGAGCCGTCTGGGCTTTTCTCCAGTGGGACTGATTCTGACCCGGTTGCGCTCCCGGCTGACACCTGACCGAATACACATGTTTATTTTTCTCAATAAAAACGAGTAGACAGAAAACTGGACACTGTGAGTCTGAAGTAATTTTCTCTTAGTATTATGAGCCTTCACTTTATAAGATTATGGCCGCTGAAAATATTTTAATGAGCCTGATCGTTGATATTCTGCGTGTCAAACATATACCCGTATTCAATCCCGTCAGTTATTTGCATTTTGTTGCTGTAGAAAATATTATTTAGGGGGAAAACAACCTATTTGGTATTGTTTTTGACGTAAGAATAATGTTTTTTTTTCTTCAATTAATCGATAATTGATCGTTAACATTTCCAAAAATCGATCACGGAAAATTCTTCAAATGTACATCCCTAATATAGACATAACACACCAAAGACAGAGTAAGTTTCCTGATACAGTTACTGTGGTGTTAATATAATTATAATGCATTGAGCCCAGAGGACCAAAGGTTGGCACTTTAACATGTGTTTTCAGTTTGCAGTGAGACCGTAATGTTTAGGCCTTTTTCGCCTGCTGGAGCTTTACCCCGGGACTACGTGTGTTCCTACCGGAGGAACCAGGGTCTGCATTTAGTTCAGGGGTAGTTAGGTCGTTAGTTATGAGTCTCTCCTGGTGTTCCGGTTTTAAAAGTGACCCTGTAAACTGGAGACCTTCAGCTGAACGTTCCTGGGATGCAAACTAGTTTAGTTTTTATTAAGATTTCAAAATATCCTCATCAGATGTTTAATGATGGTCCAAAGACGTTTATGAGGGATGCATCCGGCTGAGAGTCTCCAGTTAACAGGGTCGCTGTTTAAACCAAAACACCGGGCGATCTCTGCCACGGCTTTTTGAGTTCAAAAGGATTTTAAAGCCGTGTTGAAACGTCTTTGCTACTTGCGCTTATCTCCTCTCACGTGTTGATTCAGTGAATCCATCTGTGATGAAATATAGCACCATCTAAAACAGACCAGCTGAGTCTCTTCATGCTAACAGGCTAACTGTTGTGTTGCTCATAATGATACCTGCCTGTCCGTCTGCTTCTATGGTGTCATCTGTGATAAATGGCATTCCTCTTTGTTATACTGCCCTCTACTGGTCTGGTGGTGCAGTGCATTTACTTTGTTTTCTCCATACGTCACTGGCCTGATTTACACAATCTACCCGGGACTTCAGCCCGCGGTCGAAACGCAGACAACAATGGGGGCACAGGAACCTTTTAGTTCAGGGGAAAGTAGTTCTGGGGCTAAAAGACCCCGGAACACTTGGTGGAAATGCACCTTTCAATGTATCTCCCATTTTACTCTGTCCCACATTTTCACTCTATCAGGATTTCATATATTCCAGATTAACATTTGAATTATGTTGAATCAGCGTTTACTTCTTATAGGTTATAATCATGTCAGGGTCAGTAAATTCAGCGTTGATCAGGTTGAACTTTATTCACTTGTTTTTGTTTCAGCAGCAGAAACATGTTTATATGTCAGCCTGTCATATTTGTATTTGATAAACAGTTACAAACCTCCATGACCTCCCTCTCCTGGCTCTGAAATGTCCTCATCGCAGTGTGCTCTAACATAACCTGACATTCATTCTCTGTCCTCAGATTCACCGTCCAGTGATGGTCTAAAGCTGCCGTCTTTTAACGGAGAGCTGAATGGGTTATTGGGAGCGGCCGGCCTTCTAGGGGGCACTGATCGGTCCTCCATGTCAGAATCTACCAGACCCATCTCCACAGACCTGAGCACAGCGCAGGAAACACAGATAATGTGAGCGGGTCATTACAACACTTTGCATCATGCTGACTTATGAGCACTCTGTCATGTTTGAATGTCATAGGGCTGCAGGATCATAGGAAAACTAATATTGCAATTGTTTTACTTTCATGCACTCATAAACAAGAAACAAATTAAATTGTACAATTATACTCCTCATCATTTGGATCTATAAGTCAAATTTTTTTGCTTTCAAATCAAATCCCCGTCCTACTTCACCACACTGTGTTAACACTCTGACATCTACACAGTGAAACCGAGAGATAGGAGGAGGATATAGTTCAGATGGAGTCTCACATTTCTTTATAAGCTTTACTAATACACAGTGTTGGACAAAGTCCACGTCTTCATGACTTAAGTCAGAAGGTCAAACATTACTTTAATACAAGTGAAAGTTGTTCAGTCAGATTCTGACTTGAGCTAAAGTCCTGGAGTACTTGCTTTTAAAAATACTGAAGTATTCAAAGTACTTTTTAAAATAGCTCTAAACGTATTTTCACTAAGCATTAGTGCAGTCAAGAATAGATTTGCAAAGGGGTGGAAAATTTCCATGGGAAGTTAAGCTGGGGAATTTTGGAAATATTCCAAATTGGAAACTTTCTTTTTATGGGAATTATGTGAATTAACTGTGAATTGATGGTAATTTAATGTAAAGGTATCACATCCAAGCATCCATATTTGTTTAGTTATAAGCAGACATCCATCCAAAATAATACAATTCAAACAGATTTATTTGTAAGTAGAATTTTATCAAGTGTTAAATATTTTATTGAACAATCAATTCTTTCATTGAAGAACAAAAACATGAATGTTGAGTTAAATATTACTCATCCCCCCGACCCAAACCATTTTAAAATTAACAACAATGCAATCCCAACAGAGTCCCATTCATGTTAATGTTAAATGAAAAGAGCCCCTCTCCCTCCAACAAAGTCCCATTCAACATGCAAATAAAAAAAAGCATCTTCCCTCAAGCTCCTCAAGCCTCTGCAGGATTCTAGAAATCATGTGCTTCATGTGATGGAGGAATGCACAGTGCATGTAGGGGGCGTGGTCTCTATAGCCCTGCAGTAAGCAGTGTAAAATATATTTTCCCAACTATATTTAAGTTCCCTATTAAGAGCCAACCTTCAATTTAGTCAATTCCTGCTTTCTTCCCATTAAATCCCATGGAAAATTTTCAACTTTAAAAATTCCCAGAATTTTGCAACCCTACTTTTACCCTACTTTTAACATGTATGAGCGTAGCAGTTCTCTGTGTGTTCTAATGAAGGGCTGCATTAAAGTCATCCGCCAGGTGTTCATTGTAGATTAATCACAGAAACAGTCAAACTGGTGACAGGTTTCAGGTAGAGTGACATCACACATCCTTTAACTTGACTACTGTCTGTGCATATTACAGTAGTAAAGCCATTATTAAATTCAGCCCTAGAATTTGATAATTAGAAAACTCAAACATGTTTTTAAGAATGGGATTCTTGTGAAATAAATGAACTTATATTGAACTTGAACCTCTCTGCTGTAAATCCAGCTGCCTCTCAGGTGACGACAGCTCCACCTGTATTCCTATCACCTCCAACAATGTGGAGATTGTGGCAAGTCAAGATTCCGGCATAAACAGCAAGGCCCGAGGAAGCAACAAGGTATGAACCCAGCTCATCAGCAGTGGAGAGGAGGAAGTGTTCTTTGAGGTGTTTGAATCACGAGACTGGAATGAGAGACCTCAGTCTGGTTAGGAGGACTCCAAATCTAAAAGAAATCCTGTTTTAGACTTTTTGAAATCATGTATTGATCACTCAGTAAACTATTATTATTTGTTCAGTGCTTCATTTAAAAAGAAGACATTATTATGAACTTTATTTATAGTGTGTAATAATTGTTACTGTTGAATATGTTCTTTGTGCAGGTGAAGATCCAACCTGTCGCCAAGTATGATTGGGAGCACAAGTATTATTACGGCAGACTGATCGCTGTCTCCAACTCCTTCGTAGCCTACGCCATCAGAGGTGAGAGTCCTCCATGTTTCCACTAGGGACGGGCATTTCAAGCCAAAATACTATTCTGTAATCATTGGCATCTATTCGACGATTATTCAAACAATACACACACACACACACGCACACGCACACACACACGCACACACACGCACACACACACCTGTCCCGTTGACGGCCTGTTTGTGTGACAGTCTCGTTAACCAGCAGCAGGACGAGGTGCTGATAGTAGCGGGCACTGTCAGTGTCTGTCTCGATCTTTGTGTCGGTGTTTCTGTGACGCAGCGTGGCGTGTGTGTTTACATTTTACAGCCATGCTCAGTCTCTGGAAATGTAGCTGTGTGAGGTTCAGAAACCATAGACTGTATAAAATATGGACGTAGTATCCGTGACGTCACCCATCTGTTCCTGAGAGCTGTTTTGAAGCAAATCGACGGCGGCAGCCATATTGGTAATGCGGAACTCAACTAGGCAGAGTGTGACGTAGTGTGAGTCTCTTAGCCAATGGCTGTGTGTTCCCGACCGGGAGTCACGTCAGTCATGTCCTTATTTGGGCAAAACTCATAATCTTAATATCATCTTAACCATCACGTTAGAAAAAAATTCACCCCCCGTACAGTGTGTGCCATTAGAGAGATTAGCGTTGTAGGGCCAAGCCGTTTTTTGAACCAGGCTGTAAACATGTTTATTAATGCTGCAAAGATCGTCTTTTTCCCATTCATATCCATGTGGTTTCCGGTGTTTCTGCAGCCAGCCTCAAGCGGATTTTCGATGTATTGCAGTTTATATCACTTCCGCATTGGCTTCATCGTTTGAGACCGGAGTTTGCCGCTTGTCAGAAACAGAGAAAACCGTAGCGACTAGGGATGGGTACGATTACTCGCCGTTGACCCCATTATTCGAATAGCATTTTGTTACTTGCACACCTGGCAAGATAACTTGAACTCATACAGCGTTACATGTGTCACCATGTGCTTTTTGTTTTAACTGAATATACCAGGTAGGAAAATAATTACTGGGATATAAACACATATATAGAACACACCGAGCCAGGTTTCAGCAAAAACAACTGTTTTACAGCAGCTACAGCAACTCTCAAAGAACACGTTATTCAACCGAAAGCAAAAGCACAACAAACACTGAACCGTCTGACACCTGCGACATGTCAGTTATAAAAAGTGATGTCTGGAAGTACTTGGAAAAAAACGATGAAGTTAATGTGCAGTGCGAGATATGTGGCGTTAATCTTCCATACCATAGAAACACTAGTTTGATCCTTAACCACACACAAGGAGAAAACAGCAGAGACTGACAACAGGCAGTCTTGCATCACGTCTTTTGCTCGCCCTGTTAGAACACGTCGTTGTGATGAAACCAGAGCGGAGAAGATTAGCCTGATAATAACCAACCTGGTAACTGGAGATATGCTCCCTTTAAAGGGGACATATCACGCTTTTTTCATCAATATATTTTGGTCTAAGAGGTCCCCAAAACATGTCTTTAAAGTTTATGCTCAAAAAAACACTTTGAAATCAGATTTCGGCATGCCTGAAAAGTCCTCTTCTTCATTCCTCATCAGAACAGTCTGTTTTCTCTCTGACCACGCCCCCTCAGGAAGTGGATGTGACTCGGCTCTCCAGCACGTTGATCTAATGTTTACATGTTGGCTGAATATACACGGCTGCTCAGAGATCGCGTTACTTCAACCCTCTGAATCTGATCCTGACGGAGAGGCGCCTGTAGCAGGACCTTTCTGAACGATTGGTCACAGATTTCGTGTTTCTTGTTGTTTTATTTATCAGTATGTAGACGTGTGTCTTGGTACACAGCTACGAACATGTAGCTATGTGGCTATGCTAACTAGCGCTAGCACTTATCCATGATAAATAAAAATCATCCACTAGATCTTCAAATCTGCAGATGTGGGGAGTAAAACTGACCTCTACCAGAAAGGCAGCAGGACCTTTTATGAAGGTTTGGTCACAGATTTAGTGTTTCTTGTTGTTTTATTTGTCAGTATGTCAACATGTGTCTTGGTACACAGCTACAGCTACAGCTACAGCTATGAACATATAGCTATGTGGCTATGCTAATTAGCGCTAGCACTTATCCATGAAAAATAAAAATCATCCACTATATCTTCAAATCTGCAGACGTGGGGAGTAAAACCGACCTTTGTGTTTATTAAGACAGCCTACAACTAGCATGCCTCCCTCCTAAGCTCCTTGTTAGCACACACTTGTGCAGGTAATGAAAAACAGAGGAGGGGTTGAGTTGTATTTTATACAGTCTATGGGCTGAACAAGCTCCGAGCTCTGACTCCGTGACAGACCGGATATTGTTGTTACGTAACAAAAACACTGAAGTCTGAAACGGCTCGTTTCACACACATTTACAGAAAGGTGGAGAAATCAGAACAGGGGCAGAATGGAATTTTTTCATTCTTGGGGGGTTTGTAGACATGCCAGGGACACATATTTCAGGTAAAGAACCATTAAAAAGTCAATTTTGCATGATATGTCACCTTTAAGTTTTGTGGAAGGAGAAGGCTTCAAAGAGCTGATCGCGGTAGTCGAGCCGGAGTACAAGCTACCATCACAGAAAACAACAACTATGAAAGTGGAAGAGATGTCTGAAGAAAAGGCAGCAGAACTTACTACAACTCTGGTCTGGTAGCTCCATGTCCAATTACTTTTTTTTATTTATTTTTGTTTACGGTTAAAAAATAATAATAATTGCGAGTACTCGAGTAATCGTTCATTAGGAAATACGAGTAATAGATTACAAGGATTGCGGTAAATTCCCATCCCTAGTAGCGACTGTTGTGAATGTTTTCTTCTTCTTTTGCTATTTAATGCAGTTAGCATTCTTCTTCTTCTGTTTCTTAATGCGGCTAGCAAACAGCTTTAAGACGCTCTATAGCCACCATCTGGCGGGAATACCGTAATACAACCAGGCACCGGTTAAAAACGATGAAAAGTTGTACTTTTAAAATAAGAAAATATTCAAAGTAACTCTTCGATCATTGCCCATCCCTAATTTCCACCATCAAATCACTCAAAAGAACAGTCGTGATGATAATCTGACAACCCTATCTTCCCACCTTGTCTGGTTTCTTATTGGTTGGCCGGAGCAGCAACACTGGCACTTTACCAACCAGCATGCTGCATATTATCCTCTCCCCTCCTTGGGAACAGCCCTACAAAAAGCATTAACAGCATAAATTCATGGTCACCTTTCTCTCTGCTACAAGCACGTTCACAGACCTAAAACAGATACCAGGCAGACTTGATCCAAATGCTGTGATCCACTGTCGTTAAGATTGATGTCTTGAGGTCTTTCCTTGAAACTGAAAAGAAATAAGTGAAGGCATAGCCACTGGTCTGTGAATGTGTATGTGAATAGATTAGATGGGAAAGTTGATACCTTACATGGTGGCCTTCACAACAATATACAGTTATTTGTGGCATATCTCACATGTGCTCATTTTATAAAGCCTATTTAAAGATTTGTAGTGACATGATATTCTTTTAAACGAGGAACACACTGAAATATTTTAAAAATTTCAAGCGAAAACATGAGAGACCCCACACGATGAGAAGTAATGACAGATTTAGGAGTTCTGTTCTTATAGTGTGTGGTGTGCAACGATACGGTAAACAGAACACACCACAAACTAAAAGATTCTTTACACCAGCAACCAGAGTCCTAACTGTCAAAATTTAAAATCTTGCAAAGTCTCTCACAATCAAATGTGACTTTAAGGTAAAGAATCTTAGCAGACTGCAGGAATTAAGTGTTCCTAGCTACTAAGGAGATCAGGGGAAGTAAAATCACTTTTAACACATCTCACGCCACAGGATGATCTGGCAAGATCATCTTTAGACCATCTGATAATTGTTCCTGAGTCAGAATTCTGAAGATAGAAAATGTTTTGACTTGTGGTTGTCTTTCTGTCTCACCCTGCAGGAGCCAACAACCACGCAATGATCCGTGTCCTGAGCGTGGGCTCTGCTGAGCGCTCTCTACTGAAGGGGTTCACCGGAGCCGTCACAGATCTGGCGTTTGCACATCTTGACTCCTCTCTGTTGGGTTGTGTAGATGAAGCGGGCAACCTGATGGTCTGGCAGCTGACCTGCACAGCAAGCAAGATACTGTATCCTGGATAACCTCAAAAGGAGGCTGTAGGAGGATGAGTAGGTCTATGTGTGTCTTTAGAGTAGATGTCCCTATTGTTCCTTACCTTGTGTACTCTGAAGTGTATGAAGACATGTAGTTATTGGTTATCTGTACGACCTGTGTGATTGGGGGATGAGTGAGGGGAAGAGGGAGCATGATGGATTGGGGCCCCGGTCTGTCGTGGTGAAGAGAGAGCTGAGCCAGAAGGCAAAGCTCTCAATTTACCGCTCAATCTACGTTCCAACCCTCAGCTATGATCATGAGCTGTGGGTAGTGACCGAAAGAACGACATCGCCAATGCCAGCGGTCCAAATTAGCTTTTTCCACAGGGTGTCTGGGCTCAGCCTTAAAGAGAGGGTCAGGAGTTCAGACATCCGGGAGAGGCTAAAAGTAGAGTTCTGCTCCTCCACATCGAGAGGAGCCAGATGAGGTGGTTCCCGGACGTCTCCCTGGGGAGGTGTTTTGGGCGTGTCCGTCTGGGAGGAGTCCACGGGGAAGACCCAGGACACACTGGAGAGATTATATCTCTCAGCTGGCCTGGGAACACCTCGGTATCCTCCCAGAAGAGCTGGTGGAAGTGGCCGGGGAGAGGAGTGTCTGGGCTTCCCTGCTGAGACCTCTTCCCCCTGCAACCCGGACCCGGATAAGCAGAGGAAGATGGATGGATGGACATGTGTGATTGAAATATGTGGATTTAAAACATATAAATACTGCTCTCTATTTGCATCTCAAGGGGGCAGCTGTGGCCTAAGTTTGGAAGTTTGATTCTAGCTCCTACAGTCTCATGTCCTTGGGCAAGGCACTGAACCCCAAACTGCTCCTGGTTGCATAGTATGTGGTTTGTGAATGTGTGTGATACTGATGGTCCCCTACCAAAGTAGCCTCTGCCATCAGTGTGTGAATGTGTGAGTTTGAAGAGTAGTAGAAAGGTGCTTTGAGTGGTTGCAGAGACTCAGCCACACGGTCCTGTAAACTCATCTGAACCCGTAATGACAGAAACCAAACATCCGGGAACTCTCTTCTACGTTCCTTAACCCCTCCCTCCTACAGTGACCAGGTGGTGGTTCATATCCGACGGCCAGACGACACCCCATTGAGTTCCCACCGTCGGCTCATCTGGTGCCCCTTCATTCAAGACGACAACGAGGAGAACCAGGATGACACTAGCCAGACCTTAGCCCTTTTACACGAAGACAGAGTTAGTCTCAGACTTTGTAACTTGTGTATCAAGAATGATCCTACAGAAGTTATTTTACCTTTACAAAGATTAAAATAAGTTTGATGTAAGATAAATACTCTCCTCTGCTTTTAGGCTGAGGTGTGGGATCTGGAAGTCTTAAGAGCCAACAACAGCAGTTGGCCCATCGATGCCACAGACTTAAAGGAAGGCCTCATCACAGTTAAAGGACATACCCAGGTAAGGTTACCATGTAAGGTTTGTCTAAAAGCTTTGTTGATGCTGAACCAGTCAAGGATCCATTAATTGCTGTAGATTCTTTATCTGCTGTTGGAACTAGGAACTTTTACCATTGAACTACATGCGTTTCAACCGGTGGACCCAGGGTCTAAATTTAGTTCAGGGGTAGATAATCTCCCTCTAAAAAGCCCCTGCTAAGGGGGTAGTACTTTTTAAAGGTCCCGGGACTTTCAGTGGGCAGGACCTGCAATGCTGAACGTGTCTGATTGGTAGGTTAACCTCAGTGTTTTTATTCCGCCCGTCGTCCACAATAACATCACACACATCTGTGATTCACTTGATTTCTCTTTCTTTCATTAGTTTTGATTTGTTCTATCTTTTTTGTATGTGTGTGTACTTTTCAAAAGAAGAAGCTGTGATTCTCTTGATTTAGCAGCTTGTAACAGTAGTCTTCTCTCAGCCCACCGTGAATGCGTCTCTCCCGGTGTTACGGTTTTAAAAGTGACCCTGTAAACTGGAGACCTTCAGCTGAACGTGCCAGTGTTTGTGGAGTTTACACAGCTGTTGAAACACAGAGGGAGTTCCTGGGAATGCAAACTAGTTTAGTTTTTATTAAGATTTCAAAATATCCTCATCAGATACTTAATGATCGTCTAAAGACGTTTATGAGGGATGCATCCGGCCGAAAGTCTCCAGTTAACAGAGTCGCTGTTTAAACCAAAACACCGGTCGATCTCTGCCACGGCTTTTTGAGTTCTAAAGGATTTTAAAGCCGTGTTGAAACGTCTTTGCTACTCGCGCTTATCTCCTCTCACGTGTTGATTCAGTGAATCCATCTGCGATGAAATATAGCACCATCTAAAACAGCACCAGCTGAGTCTCTTCATGCTAACAGGCTAACTGTTGTGTTGCTCATAATGATACCTGCCTGTCCGTCTGCTTCTATGGTGTCATTTGTGACCACAGACCCCTGTGGTGGGGCCTACCTCCTTAGCTATCTTTGGCGTTCAAATCTTAAGTTTGAACGCCAAATAAGAATAAGTATATGTGACTATTGTGTTTATTGTGGCCTCCTTGAATTCGTCAATCAGTCGGCCAAGTGGGAGGCGTTAAGACTTTGGGTCACTTAGTGAGGGAAATGGGCAGGGTGTTGTTTGTGTTGCACTACATTGTGTGTTGTGATGTTGTGCGCATGGGCGACTCCTACAGGTAAGCGTCTCTCGCTGTAGTACTTATGCGCATGCACACCCACTGCAGGTTAAACACTTTCACCTGAACCATCGTCAGGAGCACACAGCCCGTTGGTAAGTCACAGCGCTGTCTAATAATGTCCGGATATGTGTGTACCTTAGTGTTGCCACGCGGTGTTAGTGTGGGTTGCTGCATTGAAGGGTACCAGCTTGTAATCTATAACTTGTAGCGTCCGGCTAATGACGTTAGCCGGGGTAGCACTTGTTTAACACTGGCAGCTGGCAGTGATGACAGCAGATGTCTTTGTACAGTCCACTGCAGTGCCGGGTTGATGTTGGTTATTGGTTCTTTGGTGTATAATGTCTTGTTTGAGCAACACGTGTAGAGTATGAGCACTGTTTACGTGTAGGCTATCGTAGCGGCAGAGAGCTGCTCTGCGCACGCTCAGTGAGAGCTAAGCACCCTGGCTGATGTAGTCCACTGTGGTTATTCATGTCAGCTCTGCTACACTTTTGGTTTTTAAAGGCTTCTTTTCAGTTTGTTGTTTGCGTGATGTGTGAGAGTAACATATTGTAATACTTTATGCATTTATTGTTTTCAGGTTTTTGACCTGTTGTCAATTAGTTTAGAAATAAAAACAAATACAGACAAAACACGAGTCGAAACATTGTGTGCTTCCTGGCATGCCTGTTCGGAGGGCAGAATAGTAAAAAATCCGAACAATGGCATTCCTCTTTGTTTTACTGCCCTCTACTGGTCTGGTGGTGTAGTGCATTTACTTTTTTTCCCCTCCATACATCACTGGCATGATTTGCACAATCTACCCAGGACTTCAGCCCGTGGTCGAAACGCAGACAACAATGCGGGCACAGGAACCTTTTAGTTCAGGGTAAAGTAGTTCTGGGGGCTTAAAGACCCCGGGACTCTTGGTCCAAATGCACCTAGGTGTCCTATAAATTGAGGGTGAAAAAAGAATATCTTCTGTGTCTCATGTTGTGTAATGTGTGTCTTAATAGAGAGTCAGTGAAGGAGCCTTGTCTCCCGATGGAACCGTGTTGGCTACGGCTAGCCACGACGGGTACATCAAGTTCTGGCAAATATACATCGAAGGGACACAGGACAAGCCAAGGTTAAAAAAGCTGGATGTTTTTAAGTAAATACTGATATCCCTCATTTACTTTCACACTTCAGTAATGTTTAGTTATTAACTGTGTAAATAATTCTTACCAAAAATAACGGAAAGCCCCGTCATGATTTAGTCTCTAACTGACTCTTCTTGGGTTTACAGATGTCTTCATGAGTTGCGGCCCCATGGAGGGCGTCCGCTCTCCTGCCTTCTTTTCTGCGACAACCACAAAAGACAGGACCCAGAGTCAGTATGCCCTCATGATGATACTTAATTTACACTCTTGTTTCTCCTTGTGTTTGACATCAGTCTCTTCTACTTCTCTGTTTTTAGGGTTCCTTTCTGGCGGTTCCTTATAACTGGGGCGGATCAGAACCAGGAGTTGAAAATGTGGTGCACAGTTTCCTGGACTTGTTTACAGACCATCAGGTTGGTGCTTTACTCCTATGATGTGAAATGCTGTTTGATACCTCAGGGACGCCACGGTAGGTGTCAGACCAATAGATGTACAGCATGGGGAAGTAAAATCCTTTTTTCCCTTGTCCACAGTAAATATTTGACCGGTGATTATTTTGAACGTTAAAAGAAAGCAGGAGGAGATTGATGTTATTTAAAAGGTATCAGTCTGCCCACAGGGGGGGCGCAAAAACTAACACTACCAGAAAGTTCCTCACAGGAGCTTTAAATGCACAGATCTTCTTCGAAGTGTGAGGAGTTCTCATTTTGAATCCATCCTGGCATCCCCTGTGTATGTCTCATGTCTTTGCTAATTCTGCTAAGTTGTGTTTTCTGATGGAAGAACACTTCTTTCTGTCTTTGATGTACAAATGTTGAAAATGTGAATAAAGACCATTTCAGAAGAGTGTTGATAATAACCTCATCTGACCTCCATCTGGTGGCAGTGGACAGTCATTACAATAGCTTTATCATTTCAGTCAATCTTCTCTCTGATGTTTTTACAGAATAATGAACGGATTGATAATAACATCGACTTTATTTGTTTCTGTCTCTTAAGATTTTCCCCGGATGTGTTCAACTCCTCCGTTCTGCCGAGTCTCAAGGCCAGTCTGGACCTCTCCGCAGAGTATCTCATCCTCACCGACGTGCAGAGAAAGGTGCCGTCTGTCTGAAAAACAAGTTACATAAAGTCTGTCTGAGCACTCGCTTCATTCAAAATGCAGATTTTAAAAAAGCATCGTTTTCACTTCACTGACCTCGAGCTTCATTCTGGAGATAAACACTAATCACTCAATGAGACTGAGTTTCAGAGACACGGTTTAGTCTTTGTCTGAGAGGAGACTCTCCAGACAGAAGGACAGTCTGTCAGCATAACTACCACATTCCCAGCCGCACACATTGCCATGCCAACACTGTGGTGATGTCATTATTCGACAGGTGCTGTATGTGATGGAGCTCCGGCAGGACCTGGAGAAAGGAAAGGCCACTTTCACAGCGGTGTCAGAGTTCCTACTAACGCACCCCGTGCTCAGCTTTGGGGTCCGAGATGTGGCACACAGCAGGTTGAGACACACCGAGGTCCTCCCTGCAGAGGAGGAGAGCGAGAGCCTGACAATAGGTACATACATTCACCTGCTTACACATTCTGCATCATAAAGAGACAATATTTGATTTTCACAACACTTATTTTCTTTGAAGTGTCTGTGTGTGACTCTTTGGGGATACAACTGGAGCATGTTCAAACAGTGACTCTCAATACGGCATTTTTACATTCTGTGTGTATCGTGTGTTTTCCTCCAGAGGGCACCCAAGGACCTACAGAGTCCAAGTCTGGGATCCAAATTAAACTCTACTGTGTTCACACCAAGTAAGTCCTCTCATTGTGTCCTGTAAGTAGTTCAGTTTTTGTTTTGAATGAAAGGAGCTCCAAATAACTGGCATTTAAAAGACTTATTCAACAAAGGTAGTCTTATTCAATCACATTTTGGGACCACTATAGTTTAGGCGTTTTTCAACTGCAGGAACTTTACCCTGGAACTAGGGACTTTACCCCTTTAAAGGCTAACTCTGATGTAAACAGATGAGGCTGGCAGCAGCTGGTGTGAACACCCCGACCCTTCAAGCTGCAGAATTCAGCAAGGCAGCTGCAGTCATGAGTCTTGATTCTCTGTATTTCAGGAGTCTGCAGGATGTCCAGATCTGGTTTCAGCCCAACCAGGGTTACGGCCCGACAGCGTTCCTGCCTCACTCTGATTCTCAGGATGTCTTTGGTAAGTCACATTCTCAAAAACTCACAATAGAGCAAACACAAGTTTACAATAAATAAATGTTCCATTCATTTGTAAGTTTGTATGTCATGTGTACAGCCAACAAAACCATGTTTCATGGGTTTGACGTAGTCTTTCCCAGTGTTCTATGATGAAATCCATTCTTACTTTTCCACCATGTTTATCTTATATAAAGTTATATGAAGGTATCTGTTGGTCCATCATACATCTTTCATGTTAATGTTCTCTCTGTCAGCAATAGTAAAAGCCTAAACATTTAGATAAATTTAAACTTAAAAAATGACTTGTTGCACTTATAGAAGACACTTGTAGAGGAACAGTGCACTGGTACATCTGGGATTTGGAATTATAAAAACAATGCAATGGTTTTGGTCACAATTTGAGTATATATTGCTGGCTTCTCCTGTCATTTCTTCCTTAAAGCCTCTTGAAATGCAAATGGAATATTTAAAATTCATATAGAATATCAAAATGTAATGTGTAATCAAGCGTCAACAAAAATCTGAGTGAAAATAAACATCCACAACTCTGAAAAAACTCTGTTCAACAACAGCTTCTTTTACAGGTCAGAGCATTTCTCAGGACTGTGTGGGTGTGGCCTAACTCTTTGATTGACAGGTCAAGAGGGAGTTCACAGCCTGCATGTTTGAGCCGTCTGACTCTGAATCTAAAACATCAAAACTCCAGAACCTGAAAATTATTCATTTACAATGGTCTCTGAGTGCTAAGTGACAAAACACTTCAGGATCAGGACTTCTATCATTTATTAGTTTTATCACTCCGTAGTCTCCGGGGCATCAGGACCATGGGACGCCCGGAGCAGAGGAGGCTGAAGTGTAGTATGTGCACGCAGAGGAGCTCGGCTCCGGGTGTCAGACAGAGCTGTTTGTCTAAACTCTGAGCTGTTAGGGGGAAAGTTAGTGAACTGGTCCTGAGGAAAGTTAGTGAACCGGTCCTGGGGAAAGTTAGTGAACCGGTCCTGGGGAAAGTTAGTGAACCGGTCCTGGGGAAAGTTAGTGAACCGGTCCTGGGGAAAGTTAGTGAACCGGTCCTGGGGAAAGTTAGTGACCCAGTCCTGAGGAAAGTTAGTGAACTGGTCCTTGGGAAAGTTAGTGAACCGGACCTGAGGAAAGTTAGTGAACTGGTGCTGGGGAAATGAGTGGAGCATATGTGGGACTGCCACTCGGCTGCGGCTCGACTCAACCGGGTCCAGAGCAGAGAGACAGCTATACAGACAGATTACAGGCAGTATGTGATTAGCAAATAAGCTAACAGCTAAGACAACACTGAGGGGAACTGGCTGAGACGTCAGGAGACGGTCTGAGCAGGAGCGTAGTAGTTTTGTTGAACATGTGTGCACGTGACTCAGTGTTTCATTTCTGATTGGTTAGATATTTATTTCATCATAAATATATCCGAGTTAACCCCGCCTTCTTTATCCCAGCGTTAGAACGGTATCAAAAACTTAACCGATAATACTACAAAAATTGATTCAAGTTCAGTCTTAATATTTTAAATATATATAATATAAATATGACTATAAATATCATAGGTAGACATTTTTGTTGATTTGGGTTACCAGAGGCCTTAAGACGTTTTGACGATCATTTTTAGATTTTAATATCTATACACGCCAAAGAAAAAACTCTTCAGATCTGAAAACACGACATGTTCTTTATAATTTCACTTTTTTTTCACCATTGTTGTTAGTGTCCTCTTCATCTCATCACATCTTTCATTCTCATCAAGTTTAGTTAATGCAAAATATGCAGGACATGTAGAAAAGTCTTCAGTCTCTTCCAGAACTTTTAAAGACACTATCAAATGTGATTTGTTAAAATGTGTGAAGACGCTCTCCATGTCTTGTATTTGTATTTTGTGCGTTCTTTGCATGTCAAATATTTACACAAATGAAGTCCTGGTCCTCTTCTCTGTGTGTAGCAGGGTTCTCAGACCATCTCACTGACCAGAGCTCGGACAAGGAGTCAGGAAGTGGATCACAAACAGACCTGAGGAGTATCTCCATGCTCCCTGCTCCCACTGACTTCCTGTCAAACTCGGGCAGCAGCAGTGTGACCATGCCCAAGCTGATGACTCCCGATGCCTTCATGACTCCCAGCACTTCAGTAAGAACACATCACATCAGAGCCTCCTTTACCAACACTTGTTTTCTTAACCAACAGATGATATTGGCTGGAGTTAGTAATTTTAGAGATCTGTCAACTGTGACAAGGATTTTATTTTTTCTCTCTTTAAACATTCTGTTTCTTATCAGGAGAGATAAAGAAAAATAACAAAACTAAACTATTCAAATAAGTCAAATAAAAATAAAACAAAGTCACACAAGGATATAAAACAATTTTAAAGGACATTTTGCATACCATGTAGCCTGATTTATACTTCTGCGTCGAATCGACGGCGTAGCCTACGCCAAAGTCCTGAGGAAATGCTACATTCAAATTCATGCTAGTTTTCCGTGAATACCAACCCTAGCTTTAATCAAACCGGTCAATCAATAAATCAAGTCATCACTCCCATTCATGTTAAGCCACAGGAGGTGGGATAACAACAAGAACAATTTCAGTGGTTTCCTGCCTGCATTACAAAGACAGACAGCAACCTCTCTTCAAGGTGTCTTCTGTGGTCATCCATGTTTGTGTCCACCTGTTCCCTCCAGGTACCAGCGTCTCCTGGAAGCAGTGCCAGCAGTCTGACCATTGTGACAGCGATCAGCAGCAACTCAGACTCCACCAGCAGGTCTGTAACAGCATTTTAAAGTCATGATCTGTGATCAGATCCAGTTTTTTCTACTGCTGTGCTGGTCACATGTGAACATGTGTTGAGTACAATGTTTCTATGTCACTGTGTGCAGGGCTTTAGATGATGTGAGTCAGAGTCCTATCAGAGCTGAGAACAACAGCAGCAGCAGCAGCAGCAGTCTGACACTCTCCACCTCCGCCAGCAGCCAAAGAGTTTCTTCTTCCGTGCTGCTGCCTGGACTGGAGAATCTGCAGGTACGACTCCAGTCCTCCTCCACATTTATCTGTTCATGTCAAATTTCATTTATTCATCACACGACTTATCTCTCTCCAGGCTTTGGCGCCCTCTAGTGGTCCTCATCCACTTGATAGCTCTCAGGTCCTAGACTCCCCCCTCCTGCCCCCTCTGGCCTCTCCGACAAGGGCCCGCTCCCCTGATGTCATTTCATCAGCCTCCACGGCCATGTCCCAGGACATGCCTGAAATCGCATCCCAGACCCTGCAGCTGCAGCGTGGACTAGTGTCAGGCTTAGACTCTTCTCCTCTTTCTGCACTACAGACAGACAGCATGGCCTCTGCTGCATCTGCCCTGCACCTCCTGACCTCCCCACGCACAGCCAACAACAGGTACTGTGATGGGAAGCTATGATATATATCTGATATGCAACATTTAAAAAGTCAGCCTGTAATGTTATATTCAGGGAAATAACACCAGTAAAGACGTGATAAACACCACTGTTGTACTTTCTGTCTTAGCCTGTTGCCCCTGGAACTCGGGGGTGCAGATGGGCCAGTGGGTGGACCAGTGGAGCCAGAACCAAGGCTCAGCAACACTCCGTCTCTCCTTGAGAACGCTCTGTCCCAGGAGAACCCCGGGGCTGGAATCGGATCAGCAGATAGCAGCGTTAGCCACACGCCTTGGCCTGCTGCACCTGACATCACGAGAGAAACCAGGAACAGTTTGAGGGACAACGGTCTTGGAGACTGGTAATAATTCTCACTGATAGAATCTTTGAATTATAAAACATACGTGCAGCTGTGCAGAGCGTGCAGGAAGATTATGTTTTTTTAATCTTTTAGATCTGTGTTGGAAATGGAAAACATTCTTTAAAATTGCAAAACTCGACTTGATTTCTTGTCGATGTTATACACTAACAGGGTTCTTTAGGAAAGTTGTAAACCTACACACTTTGGAACCATACCAACCTGACACAAAACAGCTTCAATAATGTTTACCCTTTCCTTTTCTGCACTGAACCGATACTTAATAGTATAAATAATACCTAAAACCACTGGTCAGGTAGCTGCAAACACTCAGCTCGACACAGTGAATGAAATTTGAATAACTTCCAACCAAAACCTTTAAACTGAGCATTTACAGATTCAAAATAAACTTGAATTCCCATCCTAACCAACTATAAGTGAATCATAACAACAATTCACTTATAACAGTCTTTTAAGTCCGTTTCACGTTTGTTTTGGGTGTTTTGGGTGTTTCTGGTCCACCGATGCAGCCGTCCTCCGTCAACACACAACCAAAAAATCCCTTAGTTCATCACGAGAAAACACAAGAAGTCATTCAAAAGAAAAGGTGATCGATCACAAACACAACAGCTTAAGGCTGATTTATACTTCTGCGTCTCCCCTACACAGCAGTGCCTGACTCGGACATGAGCACCACATACTTGTGCGTCGATGTGTCCGTGTCATGCAGCAATTCTCCTCCGAAACACTTGAGGGCAGTGTGGTCTCTCTGATAGCCGGTCGCCTGCTTCTGACCCCGCTACGATCTCTGTTTACTTTTCCACAGAGATTCAGAGCGTGTTATGTTAATCTACAGCTGATACATGTTGCTGTTTATCATACAGACATGATTACATGAAGAATAGAGAGCAGGAGATGAAATACACGGCTGATGTGCGGGGATCCTGGAAGTGCTGTAAATGCAGGAAATACAATGCTGCAGAGTGGACCAATCACAGGGCTTGCGGTCCGCGTCGATTCTACGGGTAGTTTTGGAGGAGGTGCACGTCAGCTACACGCGTAGGCCTCTGCATAGGTACGAGAGCACTGTGGACCCCCGGCGTAGGCTACGCCGTCGATTCGACGCAGAAGTGTAAATCAGGCTTTAGATCTCACCAAAACACAGCTGGGTTAAACAGTCGGTGGACATGCAGTAGCTGCGTCCTCTGTTCCTCCCCTTCCTCTACCTCACATCCTCTTTATATCACCTCATTCATACACAAATTAATAATAATAATGAACACCACATCTTCACATACCTCTCCTTGACAGTGGAACCTTTACATACCCGGCATTAAACTCATATCATCACATTCTGTTTCTTTGTGATTTGACTGATAGAAATGATATATTGATCCGTTCAACACATCTAATCATGTTGCCCTGTCACAAAAGCATTTCTAAAACATTGATTTTAAAAATGTGTTTTCATGTCTGCTGTGTTGCAGTTCAAGAGATCAAGAATCAAAGGACAGACACCTGAGCTCACCTTATCATCGACGCTCCTATCACCTCGCACACAATGACAGCCTGGATGCCGCTGCGGAGCAGAGGTAGCAGATTATATCACTGTGTTTGTTTGTCATATAAACAGACACACATACAGTGTTGTGTAGTGGTGCATCTCAAATTCAAGACAACAGTGGGAAATCATGTTTTAAGATTTGAGTCATCATTTCTAAGACAATTAAAGAGCTTTGGCATGTTCTCCGTTACATAACAGCCTGCAGCTTTTCTAACTCTGTTCATCTGTGCGTCTCTGTGTTCTGATCCAGCGACCCTGATGATGAAGTCGCCAGCCTGGCATCGTCCTCAGGGAACTGTGGCACCCGTTCCTCTCACAGAGTCCCCGTGAAGGACTGGAAGACCTCACCACGAGGCTCACCCAAAGTAAAGAGGAAGACTAAGAAAGACGACAGGTTTGTCAGGGCTGAAGTGGGATTTATTCTACATGTATTTATACTTTGTGTTCAAATCTGTGTCTGCTGAAATATACAGAAATACAAATATTACTCGACTGACTCCAGTTAGACTATCACAGTTAAAGTTCTCTATCCATTCCTTTCTTTTTCTGTTTAGTGAATCATCCCAGTCCAGGCAAATGGACTCCGCTCAGGTAAGGTGTTCACTAAACAATCTTTGCACTTTGTTTAGCTGTCTTTCTATAGGACTTTACCCTGGAGGTCTAAATTTAGTTCAGGGGTAGTTAATCTCCCCCCTAAAAAGCCCCTGCTAGGGGTGTAGTACTTTTCGAAGGTCCTGGGACTTTCGGGGGGCAGGGCCTGCAATGCTGAACGTGTCTAATTGGTAGATTAACCACAGTGTTTTTATTCTGCCCTCCGTCCACAATAACATCACACACATCTGTGATTCACTTGATTTCTCTTTCTTTCATTAGTTTTTATTTGTTCTATCTTTTTTGTATGTGTGTGTACTTTTCAAAAGAAGAAGCTGTGATTCTCTTGATTTAGCAGCTTGTAACAGTAGTCTTCTCTCAGCCCACCGTGAATGAGTCTCTCCCGGTGTTACGGTTTTAAAAGTGACCCTGTAAACTGGAGACCTTCAGCTGAACGTGTCAGTGTTTGTGGAGTTTACCCCTCCATTCGTCACTGGCCTGATTTACACAATCTACCCGGGACTTCAGCCCGCGGTCGAAACGCAGACAACAATGGGGGCACAGGAACCTTTTAGTTCAGGGTCAAGTAGTTCTGGGGGCTAAAAGACCCCGGAACTCTTGGTCCAAATGCACCTAATATATCTGATAGTTTGTCTCTGAAGAAGCAGGAACAGTTTCAAACAATCAATCAGACACTTTAAGGTAGTTTGAAATGAATGTACCAAAGCTGTCATATTTCAGTATTAAACTCTGTACAACCCTTCTCTCCTCCTCCACACAGATGAATGCAGAGGTACAGGACGAGTTGTTGATGCTCTTGCGTAGCCAGCAAAGGGAGTTAACTGAGCTGCGTGGACAAATTCAAGCCATGCAGAGCTCCATTTTGGCCCAGGTGGAGCACGTGGTGAGCACCCACCAGGAACAGGATCGTATCCTTCAGTCTTTTCTCACTCATCAAACTTTAAAAGCTTTTTTATTTGTTTCTGTATTCCAAACATCTGTGAGACTTTCTATTGACATCTGTTCTCAGGCTGTCTGAACACCTGTGACTGTGTTGGCAAAACATACATTTTTAATTGAGACTGCTGTGAACTGAAACAAGGGCAGAGCAGTGCAGTGGTTAGAGCAAAGAGGCTCCTGGTTCAAATCACAGCTTGGGCTTTATTATGGGCACTTTGCATATTCTCCCCAAAGATCCCCTCTGGGTACTCGTGCTTCCTCCCACAATCTAAAGACATGCTCGTTAGTTAATTGGTCACTCTAACATCAGACTTCCACCAGATCTGTCTCTGATCCGCAGCGGTCCGGTCTGTGCTCTCTCCCCGTCAACACCCACCGGTTGTGTTTTCAGGACCGCCAGACAGCTGGAGTCATGTGACCGAGGTTTTCCCACAGTAATTACTGAATCAAGGATTCTCCTCCTCCTCTCCTCATCCATGTTGTCTTTCTGGTCCTCTGAAAACCTCTGACCTGTTGACTCTAGGCCTGGCTCCGCTCATCATGACGGTTTGTTGTTGTAGTAAAGTGAAATACGATCTGGTGATAACACAGAGTGTTTTATTCTGAAAATTAAACAGATGTTTTCATTTTGTTTTGGTGCCTGACTTCCTGTCCCGCTCCATCTGCTCTGTTGAGATTGATGCGTCGTGCTCGGGCATCCGGCAAAAATAGAGGTCTTGTGTATCTGATCCGGAGGACTCTGACCTGCTGGATCAGAGACGCAGCCGGAACGCAATGGAGCGGATCCAGTAGAAGTTAACACATTGACTAGAATAGAAACCGATCAGATCTAGTGCCGTGACGGATCAGAGACGGACCAGACACGGATCGGATGGAATTTGGCTGTAACTTGCCTATAGGTGTGAGTGTGGCTAGTTGCCTGTTTTTATATAAGCTCTGCGATTGGCTGGCGACCTGTTCAGGGTGTATTGGGCGACTCTGGCCAAATATCAATCAATCTTTATTTGTATAGCGCCAAATCACATTAAACGTTATCTCAAGACTCTTTTACAAACAGAGCAGGTCTAGACCACTCTATGTCAAATTATGAACAGAGACCCAACACCAAGACAGGATAAGACTCAGCCTGACCCCACCTTAATCCACCATGAGCATTGCACCTCACAGTATTTAGCTAGTTACAGCGGAGAGGACAAACTTCCTTTAACAGGCAGAAACCTCGAGCAGAACCAGACTCATGTTAGACAGCCATCTGCCTCGACCGAGTGGGGTCTGGAAAGAGGGATAGAGGAGAATAAGAGAGAGAGGGAGCGGTGATAGTGATGAGATGAGTAGTAGTAGCTGTTGCCACTGGAGTCCAGCACGTCCGTATCAGCTGGAGTCTGGAACGTCCACAGCAGGAGGACGTCTACGGCAGCTCAATAGCTGAGATAGGTCCCTAAACAGGATAATCTGGATGGATGGTTACCTGAAGCACTTGAACCTACTCTGCATTATTTCTATTCTATAAAACACTTACTTACTTGGAGAAATGTCCTTTTGATAAATGGCAACAGAGTTGTTTTCACAGAGCTTGATCTCTCTTGATGATGCACCATTGTTGGCCTTGACCTCTCATGACCTCAGAGCGCAGACTAGAACGAGTGCTTGCAGAGAGACAGAATCACCAGCAGCAGCTCCAGGAACAACTCAGCCAGCAGATCAGCCATGCCCTCAGCTCGGCTCTGACCAACAGGATGGACAAAGTGCTACGAGAGGAAATGAAGAAAACCGTACCACAGAGTAAGAACACGCACGCACGCACGCACGCACGCACGCACGCACGCACGCACGCACGCACGCACGCACGCACGCACGCACGCACGCACGCACACACACACACACAGATGTTGCCTGTGAACAAAATCATCAAGCCCTGAGTCGGAGGGGACAGAGAGATCAGGGGACTGTGTGTAAGATCATCCTCACTTGTCACCAGAGGATGGTGGTGTTGCACCATTTATTGTTACTTAGATACAGGAAACAGAGTCCATGCGCATATACAGAAAAAATGAAGTTATCAAGATCATTTTCAACTTACAAAAGTATTAATAATAATAGTAGCACATTTACCTTTGTCATCATCCATCTTGTTTCAGGACAGTTTAGGGCGTCAACCTTTGTAGCCAACATCATAGAGGATACTGATGCCTCTCAAAAGCAGCTAGCAGCCAGGCTACATTATGACCTTAACCTCCCCCTGCTTGTTGTTTCAGCAGGGCATTCAAACACACATCCAGAGACTACAGTGTTGTTTTATCCACATGTTATGATAAAAGTATGAACACATTTGCAGCTTACTGAACACAGCTTTCTCTCTAGTCTTTTTTCCTTCCATGTGCAAAAGCATGCCTGGTTGAAGAGACTTCAGTGTGAAGACCCTTTTTTTTCACTGGATGTCTCCAAGGTTATTTCACAGTCCATGCCATTACACTTGGTTTCAGACCATACACCTGGGCAGCGACCTGGTGGGACTTCATGCTTTTCATTATGGTGCACATTTTAGCATGATAGAGCAGACACATAGGCCCAATCTCAATGTCCACCTTAAAACACTCACTGATTTTGAGGCGCGTTCCCGCTAAGTCCGTGAGGGCTTAGGGCTGTCCCTCTGTCAAATCATCAAGTGTGTGAGGGATCTCTCTCAGACTTTTTGAGCCCTTTATGCCCCCTTTCCATATATGGGCATTTTTGCAGACTTAGTGTAAGGGAATTACCCAGAGTTCATAGCATTGTAACGTGAAACACAGGATTCCAAGGGGAAGCCAGTGAGCATGGAAGGGTAAACGAGCACCGTAACATGAAATAAAAAAAGTGCAACAGTAAAAAAGAAGCATCAAAGTTGCAATACACACCGATGTGTATATACAGTATATACTTATAGTTATATAGCCTATTTATATATTTTAAATGTTGTGGTTAAGCAGTCTGTACGGTAAGAGCCTGGATCACATGACATTCAGGCAGTCCCTCCCTTAAGCGCCTTGAATTTGAGGAAAGTGAAATTGTGCGATAAACATTCCTAATATCGCTAAGGTGAGCTGGTGACATCATGCAGGCTCACGTGAGAAGTCACAAAGTGCTGTCCCATTCCCAGTTCAGCTGTTTTGAGCCCTTACAGTCTCTTGCCCTCAATCACTTCACAGCTGACGTCAATTAAGTCAAGAAGGGCTCAAGGCTTAGGGGAGAGATTGAGATTGGGCCCTAGCCTGACTAAACCAAGTGGCAACCTTCGGTCTCAAAGTATGAAGCAGTACGTACTGATTTGGTCTAAATTCAGTATGTAGTAAAGAGAGTAAAATCTGCAGTATGCCAAAACTACCTGGATGTCGCACTGATTCAGGAGCATGTCTCAGTCTGCAGCGGACCAGTCTCCCTCACGTACTGTTTCCCATAATGCACAGCACTAACTTCTTCTTTTTTCCGTATATGACGGGGAAACTCAGTTTTTATGTGCTGTGAAAATGATCAAATTCCATATAAACCACTTCTTAACTTTTTAAATCACAAGTGTTGCTAAAGAAGCAGTTTATCTATCAGCTTGGTCGTTTACTTCAGCTTTCTGAAACCAGAAATCCAGCAACGCCTGACCCAGCATCCTGCAGACGAGATCCAACAGAACAGACAGACTACATACTACCTTCAAACACAGTATGCAGCAGGCAGATTCAAGAACAGCCTAAGTTATGTTGAGTTCAGCATTTCCAATATGGCTCCCTCCGCCGACTGGCCTCAAAACAGTGCTCAGGAACAGATGGGTGATGTCACAGAGACTAAGTTCATTATTTATACAGTCTATGGTCTAAGCAGATCAGCTCAGGTGCTGCTGCACTGCTACACATCTACAGATCAATAGTGTTTGCAAAAAAATATATCAATCTTCAAACAGTGTGCGGTTCTCTGCAGAGCATGTAGAAAAATAAACACCTTCCCTACAGATTCAGTATCTATGTTTACATATGCATATTCATCTACATGATTAAAATCATTCTGATCAGAAATTCATACTTCATCAGTTTGGTTTTTCTTCAAACCACGTGTCTGTCTACTCTGAGAGGAAACAAGTCTTACCACTTGGAGCATATCTCTGCAGTAAGAACAGTCTACGTCACAGTCACAGGAGAAAAAAAACTCATAACTGCTTTATAATTCACTGTAACATTTCTATCTAATCTAAAAAGTAAACATTTGATTATTTATAGTTATTATTAAAAACTCAGTGTGAAGAGATGGGACTGGTGGCTCAGCAGCTGCAGTGCGTTAAAGCTGTCTGTCTCAGGCTGAGCAGACAGCTGTGTGAGGCTGCTCTGTTTGCATTTCCTCCCCGGGGTTACACTAAAAGATGCCTCGTATCCTTTTATATTCCTTTCCTTAATTTCTTTGCCTCAGCACGTCTGAGTTTCTGTTTCTTCATACGTTTTATTGGGATACTTTCCTGTGCTCCGTTATGGACCCCAAAATCTTCTTCTTTTGGACATTTTTGGGCTCAGCAGACGCCAAATTTAATGGACGGAACAGCAAACATTCAAAATGAACTCCATTCATCTTTCCAATTTCACAACACTAATCATTGCTGTAAACCAGGCATGTATGCACAGACCTAAAACTTTCTCCGGAGTCCCCTACCTCCCCTCATGTAAAGGTTAGTATCATTCTGATCCTCGTTTCCTCTGTGTGAGAGGGATTGCAATCATCTTTTGCGTCCGTGTGTAGGTTTCAGCTTACATTTATCTAAGTTATGAGATCTGAGGTTTGCTGCAGCACTGAATACTGACTGAATGTAACTGCCTGCTGAGCGCCATGAACAAACACATGACATTGCTGTGGCTCCTGTATTGTCAGCCTGTTCCTGTATTAATAAGATCAATACAAAAGGCTTTTTTCGACAGCAGGAACTTCACCCCGGAACTACGTGCATTTTGACCGGTGGACCCAGGGTCTAAATTTAGTTCAGGGGATGATAATCTCCCCCTAAAAAGCCCCTGCTAGGGGGGTAGTACTTTTCAAAGGTCCCGGGACTTTCAGGGGGCAGGGCCTGCAATGCTGAACGTGTCTGATTGGTAGATTAACCGCAGTGTTTTTATTCCGCCCGCCGTCCACAATAACATCACACACATCTGTGATTCACTTGATTTCTCTTTCTTTCATTAGTTTTTATTTGTTCTATCTTTTTTGTATGTGTGTGTACTTTTCAAAAGAAGAAGCTGTGATTCTCTTCATTTAGCAGCTTGTAACAGTAGTCTTCTCTCAGCCCAACGTGAATGCTGTTGAAACACAGAGGGAGTTCCTGGGAATGCAAACTAGTTTAGTTTTTATTAAGATTTCAAAATATCCTCATCAGATATTTAATGATGGTCTAAAGACGTTTATGAGGGATGCATCCGGCTGAGAGTCACCAGTTAACAGGGTCGCTGTTTAAACCAGAACACCGGTCGATCTCTGCCACGGCTTTTTGAGTTCAAAAGGATTTTAAAGCCGTGTTGAAACGTCTTTGCTACTCGCGCTTATCTCCTCTCACGTGTTGATTCAGTGAATCCATCTGTGATGAAATATAGAACCATCTAAAACAGAGCCAGTTGAGTCTCTTCATGCTAACAGGCTAACTGTTGTGTTGCTCATAATGATACCTGCCTGTCCGTCTGCTTCTATGGTGTCATCTGTGATGAATGGCATTCCTCTTTGTGTTACTGCCCTCTACTGGTCTGGTGGTGTAGTGCATTTACTTTTTTTCCCCTCCATACGTCACTGGCCTGATTTACACAACCGGGACTTCAGCCTGCGGTCGAAACGCAGACAACAATGGGGGCACAGGAACCTTTTAGTTCAGGGTAAAGTAGTTCTGGGGGCTAAAAGACCCCGGAACTCTTGGTCCAAATGCACCTCAAGTAGATCTGGTCTAATTACCGTATTATGTTGACTTTCACTATGTCACAGTGTCATTAAAGTATTAGACATCACCCTGAGCATGAGTTAACTTGCAGCTGATGCTCTCTGTGTGATTTTACACCTTTTCGAGATATCTTATTTTGACCGTCCTCTCTACTCTGAAATGTTCCTGCATTCTTTACTCATGCCGTGATCTCATACAGGAGCTCTTTCTAATCTGTTTGATTGATTCTTCCTCTCTCAAGCTATCTCTAAGAGTCTGGAGCCAGTGACGGGTCAGCTGAACAACACAATTGCTGCTAAGCTCACCGCTGTGGAAGTCACTCTAAAGGAGAATGTTAACAAGGTCGTCAAATCCAAGGTAAGTGTCTGAGCTTCATCATTGCCCTATCCTGCATTTCCAAAACATCACAACTTAATCCTCTTCCTGTTTGCAGAACACAACAGATGCGATTGGTCGAGCTGCAGCTGAAGCGATGCAGGGGCCAATACAAGCAGCCTATAAAGATGCCTTCCAGAGCATCGTGCTGCCCGTCTTTGAAAGAGGATGTCAGTCCATGTTTCAACAAATCAACGACAGCTTCAAACAAGGAACACAAGAATGTAAGGCAGTCTTTTCAAATGGCAGCATTTCTACATTTGTCAGCTTGTGCCCAAACGCAGTTTTTGAATAGTCACCACAAGCCTTTCTCCAGAGTCACGATGGCTAATGATCCCCACTCAGACACTTAGATTTGGTATTTCCTTCATATTGTTTGTTTCCTGTATCCAGCCCTGAAATCAGGGTCTGTTTATCTGCAACTCTTATTAAATAACTCTCTCTTTGAAACATCTCAGGGACAGCTTTTGTAATGATCTCCTTTCAGACTGAGCCAGGGCACTGATGTGTTGATAAGTAGTCTATTTATTCTGAGATTGTGCTCATACCAACCTCTGGAAACTTACAGCAAGATGGTTTTTTTTCATTTTTCCAAGGCTGTCATGGTCGGTACAAAGACGAGACACACAGTTAGCCTGCAGCGAGTATTGATGCCACAATGCCTCGCTCAGTATGTGTGCCCTTGCAAGCTTGTTGAAATTTAAGTTTAATCCATGATCAATTCAAGGCTTCATGTTGGATGACTGAATTGATATTTGCCTCCTGACAATGGAGCGTAAGGGACCGAAAGTAGGGGCACTAAAAAGCAAACGTGACTTCTGTCCATTCAACAATCATCTCCACCGAGGTAGAAACGGTCTGGTGTTTTCTTTCAGACATCCAGCAGCTTGAGAGCCACATGAAGAGCAGAAAGCAGAGAGAGCAGGAAACACGAGACCCCATCGTTGCCCAGCTCCAGCAGATGATCGAGGGCTTCCAGAGCTCCACGGATCAGCTGACCAGTAACATCACTGCTAATGTCCGGGCAGAGGTTCAGCACCAAGTCCAGATGATGGTGGGAAAGTACGTATCTGAGCCCTCCTGCACCGATCACACTGATAATGGATGATCAGTTAACCTAGTTTATGTATCACATATAAGAGAACTAGTCACTTCTTTCTCCTTGTTGTTCCTCTTCTTTTGATCTTCTTTCTTCTTCTTCATCTTTATATTTTGTATTGATGTATTGATATAATAATTATTATTTATTATAAAAATAATAATGATTATTATAACCAAGTTTTTGTTTCACATATAAGACAACTACCCCTTTTCTTCTTCTTTTTATTTTGTATTTATTTATTTGTATTATTCAATATTTTGACTATAATTGTAATATTATTATTATTATTATTATTATTATTATTATTATTATTATTAATAGTATAACCAAGTTTATGCTTCACATAAGATGACATTTTTCTATCTTCATCTTTCTCTTCTTTTTAATTTATTTTTAATTTATTTTTATTTTGTATTTATTC
>NC_048277.1:3110821-3123321 GCF_009762535.1 Notolabrus celidotus
TGTGCAACACCTTCAGTCAGCTGATTCTGAAACATGCTTTAAAGTTAAAACTCCTCCCTGATAGATGAACCAAATATGAGACCACATGATGTTTGTTCCACGTGATAGAAAATCAAAACAAAAAAATGTGTTCGATTAACTGATACTCGATTACTTGTTGACATCCCTAACATCAACCATAGAGAGGCGCCGCCATGACAGGGAATGTGTTTTCAAAGTCCTCATCTTTTATGTCACTTTTGGCTCCACAGAGTTTGGCGAGTGTTCCTTCCAGAGTACTGACTCTTGATACTTCTGATCAGTGTTGTATTCCCTCACAAGAAATCACAAGAAATAATCACTTTTTGGGGCAATCTCTTCACTGGAGCTTGAAAGTAACCTCTGTTTCATACCCTTTAGAAAATAAGAAAAATGTATCTTATGAACATAGAGAGTTTCTGGTATCATGACTACAGGTGGATTCAGATTCTTTATAATCTGTGGTAAATAACAACATACATATTGAGTACAGATGCACCGAAATGAAAATTCTTGGCCAAAACCGAAACACAGAAAACTGAAACACAGAAAACTGAAACACAGAAAACCGAAACACAGAAAACTGAAACACAGAAAACTGAAACACAGAAAACCGAAACACAGAAAACTGTAACACAGAAAACTGAAACACAGAAAACTGAAACACAGAAAACTGAAACACAGAAAACTGAAACACAGAAAACTGAAACACAGAAAACTGTAACACAGAAAACTGAAACACAGAAAACTGAAACAGAAAACTGAAACACAGAAAACCGAAACACAGAAAACTGTAACACAGAAAACTGAAACACAGAAAACTGAAACACAGAAAACTGAAACACAGAAAACTGAAACACCAAAATAAATTATTATGCCAATTATTAGTAGCATTGCATTTCTGTCTCTGACTATGTGCTAACCTCCCTAACATCAAGGATCTCATTGAACATATCAGACAACCAGGATGCATGCTCCTCATCTGGTTCAGAGAGACCAGTCCTTTTTTCTGCACTCTGTTCTCCTCCTGCGCTGTGCACTTCTCCGTCTCCAAGCGGGTTCTCTGCATCTATCTGGGCCTGGATCATTTCTTGTGTGCACGCTGCTTTATTCCCACATCCAAGTAATGATCTTTATAACGTGGATAAAGTCCAGACACGATGAAGTGCAGAGGATCTGAATAGATCTCAGTGAAACGTGTGCTGACAGACTGCTTAGAAGACACTTTAGTGCTGCAGTTAAAGGAAGAACGGATGCAGACATGTTGGCCCTTATCCAGACAAGCGGGTACTGCCCATGGTTTTTGCTTGCGTCATCACAACATTCCATTTTGACCGTGTTGTTTTGCTGATAAAAGTCTTTCCTGTGGCTTAATTTTTCATTGATAAAAGTGTAGTGTGAGTGACCAGGCATTTGTCACAGGAGAGCAACATTGTTGTTTACCGTACTCTGCAGCATTGCATCTCCCCAACTGCACTGGTACTGTCAGAGCTGCAGGTGCATCATTGCCCACACTGAGATAACCTTCAGAGGCCGGCTCCCTCTCTAAAGTGTCCTGTGTTCACAGCTGATTGTTCAAATGCTTCATTCTGACCTCTCAAAGCACTTTACATTATGTATCACATCCACCCTTTTCCACATTCACCCACTGATGGCAGGGCTATGATGCTCGAGCTCCGGACTATTAACTAATCACATCACATTCGCTGGTGTTCACATGCCTCATGGTGTGCCTGCGGGATCAATTTGAGGCTCAGTCTCTCGCCAGAGGACACTCAGACAGAGAGAGACTTCCACGCTTGAGTTTGAGCAAAGATTCATGAAGATTGTTTTAATCCCAATGACATGCCGTGTCTTACTCTCCCCTCAGGCTCTGTCAGCGACGGATCTGAACCTGGTCTTATATGTATGTGAGACTATCGACTCCCAGCAGGTGTTCGGGCAGCACCCCTGCCCTCTCAGCCAGCCTGTGCTGCTGTCACTCATCCAGCAGCTTTCCTCCAACCTTGCAACCCGCTCTGAACTCAAAATCAGGTACGGAGACTTCTCAGATTTGGTACAGTGAGTTCTGTTTTCTCATCAAGTTTTTGCCAGGTTGCATTTTACACATTCCCTACTGGACTTTTGATGTGGGTCTTCAGGGACCTCAATAAGTTCAGTGTGTAGATTCTAGAGCTGAAATGTGTAAAAGAGTCGCATGAAGGAACCGAAAGTCAAAACAAACATCATCAGAGAAGAAATGTCAATCAATCAATCTTCATTTGTATAGTGCCAAATCACAACAAACGTTATCTCAAGACTCTTTTACAAACAGAGCAGGTCTAGACCACTCTATGTCAAATTATGAACAGAGACCCAACACCAAGACAGGATAAGACTCAGTCTGACCCCACCTTAATCCACCATGAGCATTGCACCTCACAGTATTTAGCTAGTTACAGCAGAGAGGACAAACTTCCTTTAACAGGCAGAAACCTCGAGTAGAACCAGACTCATGTTAGACTCACATCTGCCTCGACTGAGATTAGGTCTGGACAGAGGGATAGAGGAGGATAAGAGAGAGAGGGAGCGGTGATAGTGATGAGACAAGTAGTAGTAGCTGTTGCCTCTGTATCAGCTGGAGTCTGGAACGTCCACAGCAGGAGGACGTCTACGGCAGCTCAGAGGAACCTATGAGACAAGGGAGCTCAGGGACTCCAGAAAGGTCTATGGTTAGTAACTTTAATGGGACAGAGAGAGTTAAAGTAAGTGACAGGTAGAGAGAGGAGAGATAGGGAAAGACAGGATCCCAGTGTGTCAGTCTAAGCCTATAGCATCATAACTAAGAGCTGGTCCAAGTCTGATCCAGCTCTAACTATAAGCTTTATCAAAAAGGAAAGTTTGAAGCCGACTCTTAAAAGTAGAGAGGGTGTCTGCCTCCTGGACCCTGACTGGTAGATGATTCCAAAGGAGAGGGGCCTGATAACTGAAGACTCTACCTCCCATACTACTTTTAGAGACTTTAGGTACGACCAGCAGGCCTGCATGTTGGGAGGGTAGTGTTCTAGAGGGGTAATAGGGCACTATGAGCTCTTTAAGATATGAAGGTGTCTGATTATTAAGAGCTTTGTAGGTCAGAAGAAGGATTTTAAATTCTAGTCTAGATTTTATGGGGAGTCAGTGTAGAGAAGCTAACATGGGAGGGATGTGTTCTCTCTTCCTATACCCCTTTTCGAAGGAGGCAGTTTCAGGGCCGGTTTGGGGCCGGCATTCAATTGAGAACGGGTTTTTCGTGTTTTGACTGCGAGTGAACCGGTTCCAGGAGAAAGCTTTCATTCTTTATATTTCCCTTTCTTTATGTGTTCGCTCCGGTGCCTTTTCTCTCTCTTCACCTGCGATCTGCATTCACATCGATGACTTTATGAGAGTGTATAGTCGGTGTACGTCTGAGCCACAGTCCACTCCTCCCCTCGGTGTCCTGATGTAACGCTCCTTTCTCTCAGAGACACACTGGTGAACATGTTTTAATGACATTACACACCTTCTGTTCTGCAGAGGCTGGCTCCAGTTCAACTTTTGATTGGTTGTAAAGCCGGTTCTGGCTTCCACTTGTGTTCCCTATCTCATATGCATTGTAAGTCAGTTACTCCTGGTCTCCTGAGCCCGGCGTTGGTGCTAAACTGCTGACCCGGTCACCCTGCTCCGTCTGTAGCCCTGCAGCAGGGCTGTTCAGGGAGTGCGCTTCATTCTGTGGAAAGTGTTGCAGTCTTTAGAAGCTCTCGGTCTTTTATCTAGCTCTGTGTCCTTGCAGCCGTCTTTCACTCTTTCATTCTGTCTGTTTGTTTTCTGTTCCCTGTACCTCATGTTTTCCTGTGACTTCTATCATCATTCCTTTGTCCCCTCTCTCTTTTTCTATCATTGTCCCTGAACAGCAGCACGTTGTGTCAGGATTACTTGATTCTGTTTCCATTGCAGCTGTTAATACGACCTTCTTCTGCAAGTCTGATCTGTCTGGAGTGAGAGGAGAGCAGCAGGGTGTGGTGCTGTGTGAGGCAGAGTCAGGGCCAAGGCAGGGCGGGAGTGGTGGTGGTGCATTTAGTGGTCATGGGATAAAATAAACAGATTTTTGTCAGTGTTAAAAACTTTGCAATAGTAAGTTAATGAGATGAAGAAGTCATTGAAGGAAGAGGGTTTTTTTTATTTGATTTACGATTTTATTACTTTTTCATCTTTTTGTAACATTCATACATTTGAATTTTTTTATATCAACTTAAATACATAAATAAATATATAAGTAAATAGATAAATAAATATATAAGTAAATAAATAAATACATATAATTAAATAGATAGATAAATGTATAAGTACATGAATAAATTAATGTATAAGTTTAAAAATAAATAAATATATAAGTAAGTAAATAATAAATATAAGTGATAAATAAATAAATAATATATATTAATATAAATGTATAAGTAAATAAATATAATAAGTAAATAATATTAAGTAAATGATACATAAATATATAAAGTAATAGATCATTCACTTATTAAGTAATCCAATATATATATATGAGTAAATAAATAAATGTATAAGTAAATGAATAAATAAATGTATATGTTTAAAAATAAATATATAAGTTAATAAATAAATATATAAGTAAATAAATAAATATATAAGTAAATAAATAAATAAATGTATAAGTAAATGAATAAATAAAAATATAAGTTTAAAAATAAATAAATCTAAATAGATATATATTTATAAGTAAATAACTAAATAAAAAGATATATAAATGAATACAAATATAAGTAAATTAATAAATAAATATATAAATAAATCGGTCAAAGAAAAAAATATATGAAATCATAACCTAGTCAACTATCTGTCATCTCAACAAAATAATGATGATGGGAAAGAAATAAATAAATTAAAAAAAGAAAGGAAAGGGAAAAACAGATCATAATTAAATGATGCACTGTAATCTTCCATCGTTTAATATATATTGCACAGTGGTCATCTACTTTTCTTTTTAGTAACTTGTTCCTATTAATCATTTTTATATTAGGGATACCTATTTTTTAGTATTCACTGTGATTGATCTTTAGAAATGTATTAAACCGTATTAAACAGCTACAGATCATAATGAGGTGTACAAAATGTTAAACAACCTAAATATCAACATGTGAAGCAGGCATATCAAAATAACCTCAGCGGACATACAGTCATGTAGAGTGAAGACTCAGACTACAACATGTGGATTTACTGCAACAAGGGAACTGAACAGAAACATGTTTCAGACTCACAGAGTCCAGTTTTCTGTCTACTCCTTCTTATTGAGAAAAATAAACATGTGAATGTGGTCAGGTGTCAGCTGGGAGCGCAACCGGTTCAGCATCAGTCCAGTGGCAGAGATAAAAGAGCTCGTTGGGACCTGGTGCACAGCTGCACCCATCAGCTGAGCGTCTCTGCTGATTCACATTGAAACAGGCTTTAAACTTAAAACACCTCCCTGATAGATGAACCAAATATGAGACCACATGATGTTTGTTCACTGTGACAGAAAATCAATCGTATTAATAGTTAACATCCCGGATATACAAAGAATAAGGGAAGAAAGAAACACAAGAGGCTAATACGAATGGTTCCTATGTCTGAACAGTAAACGTGTCAGCTGATGACACTCTCATTCATCTTTCAATCAATCAATCTTTATTTGTAAAGCGCCAAATCACAACAAACGTTATCTCAAGACTCTTTTACAAACAGAGCAGGTCTAGACCACTCAATGTCAAATTATGAACAGAGACCCAACACAAAGACAGGAGAAGACTCAGTCTGACCCCACCTAAATCCACCATGAGCATTGCACCTCACAGTATTTAGCTAGTTACAGTGGAGAGGACAAATTTCCTTTAACAGGCAGAAACCTCGAGCAGAACCAAACTCATGTTAGACACACATCTGCTGAGACCGTGTTGGAGAGAGGGATAGAGGAGAATAAGAGAGAGAGGGAGCGATCTTTAGAAACAAAGATATCTCTTCCACTCTAAAAGCTCATCATTCCAGCTGTTAGTCTGTCTGTAGAAACGTTAAAGAACTGAAGAGTTTTGATGGATCATCTCTAAGTCAGAACACAAGAGTTTGACAGGTGCTGTAGCATCAGGTTCAGGTCCAGCTCCAGGTTCCTTCGTGTGTACCCGTAGGTAAACTTGTTTTGCATGGCTCCATTTTTGCAGTAGAGAAAGAAACCATGATGCACATCGACAGAGCCGGCTTGCAGCCAGGACCGTGCTCAGGGACAGAGCTTGATGTTCAGAGTGCAGCATTTTGAACACTGAAGTTTTTTGATTTCCTCTTTTATTCCGCAGCCTCCCTGAGAAAGTGATTCAGAGGAATCCAGATCTTTTCCTTGAACCGGCCTCAACCTCGTGGCCACAATCTTCAAAGTCTAACCACTTCTTTCCACAACAGAAACATGTCCTGTCACATTTTATCCCTGACTCTCTCTGTCTCTCTGTCTCCCCGCGCAGCTACATGGAGGACGCAGTGATGAACTTAGACCACGGAGACCCCATGACAAGAGACCACATGGCCATCGTGCTGGCTCAGGTCAGACCGAAGCTCTTCTCCTTCATGCAGCAGGATCCCCACAGCCCGCTCAGCAAGAGGGCCAGACGCCTAATGATGATGCTCCAGGGTCTCGTCAACCACTAGTCCTGCTGCGTTCGTAGCAGGGGGGCCGAAGGACTGTTTCCTCGTAGATCCAGATCAGGAGTTTCATTGAAATGTTGAGGAGAAGAAAGCAACCAGCCCGACCTCAGCTGGGTTCTGTGTTGGATGTTGAGGATGTGGTGTTTGTTGGAGACTTCCTGAATAACAGTTTGATACCCTCCAGTCCCTCCAGTCCACGCAACTGAATCCAGCTCTTTCTAACCCTCCGCTTCTTCTTCTTCTTCTTCTTCTTCTTCTTCTTCTTCTTCTTTGCCCCTGCACTGCTGAAGCAACAACTTAGATCATGATCATAAAAAAGTTTTTCGTTGGACTCCTTTTTTTTGTGGACACTTTTCAGTCCCGGTGTTCTGGACTCCTAAGTTCATCATAGATCCTTCAGAGGCGTTCTGGTGTCACTCACTCAGCATCCTCCCCTCACCCTTCACCCTGTTGACGTGCGCGAGACCCAAAGAATGTCCAGCCGAGCGGTCCACAAGACCGGACCCCGCTGTCCCCTCTGTGCTCCTCAGACCCGTCCCACTAGCTCTAGGTTTGGGGGTGCAGATTGAAGTATGATAGAAGGAAAAAGACTTTTCAAACGTCCCGATGTCACACGGCCTGTGAGCAAACACACGCTTGGACACTTTGTTTTAAATCCTGACTTTTATTTAAATCGCTGACTCCTCACTCGGGCCGACTTTAGATTCAGCTGGTACGGGATTACGCCGTCTTTCGTTCACGTATTTTAACAACCAAGGTAATCCTGGCAGCTGAAAGCACTTGACATTCAAAGCCATGTTCTGTTCCAGTTATCTCCTGATGGGTTTGAACCCCGACTCTCAGCGGGCCACGTCTCCCCTGAGCTTTGAGCAGGATCAACAGGTGAAATAGATTTTATTGAACGCTAATTGAATTTGTTCCTGTGTTGGATGAAAAGCAGATTTTCCTGTTTGGCCTTTTTTTCAAATCTAAGTGTAGTAACAGTTTCTGGATGAAACAAAGAAGATAACTAAATCACAGTTTGAGATGCAGCGTGTTTTCTAAGCGCTTGAAAAGGAACCCTGTTAAATCTGCACCGTTTGGAGTCCAGGTTAAGCTTCTGCATCCTCCACCTGTGTCCTGTATATCCACAGACCCCCCCCCCCTCCACCCCTCCATGTTTTCTTTTGTATGTCCTTTTTTATGGAACATTTAGTATTTGTAAGACTTGTATACTTGCTTTAAGAAACTAGTTAAGAGACATTATAAAACACTTCCTGATTATAATTGTTACTGATGATGCTATTTTGTTCAGATATTCCAAAAACAGTTTGTGAAGTAAGTGTGCAGTTACCTCTCTTCAGCTGTAGGAGGCAGCAGTTCAACTGCAGATCTTCAACCTGCTTCGATTTGAATTCAGAAGTCATTCCTTCTCACGCGGCGTCTGTTTGACCGACCGCTGCAAAGCTGCCTTTAGGTTTTAGACGCACTGTTTGATCATCGTCATCATCATCCCAGTGTGTGATTCTTTGTGTACACCTCCTTTACTCACATCATGGTTGAATCGCAGGGTGATGCACTGATTTGCTGATTGTAAAATAAAGTTCTGTTGATTTGATCCGTCTTTAGAATCTGTAAAGTTTGATTTGCTAGCAAGTGCCTTATTGTACTCTACACATCATACTTTGATATTTGACCTGCCGCGGCAGCCCCGTCAAACTTCTGTTTCTGCATGCAGAGGTTCTCTGTGTCCGACACACAGCAGAGGTTCTCTGTGTCTGAGGTTCTCTCTGTCAGAGGTTCTCTGTGTCTGACACACAGCAGAGGTTCTCTGTGTCTGACACACAGCAGAGGTTCTCTGTCAGAGGTTCTCTCTGTCTGAGGTTCTTTGTGTCTGACACACAGCACAGGTTCTCTGTCAGAGGTCCTCTGTGTCTGACACACAGCAGAGGTTCTCTGTGTCTGAGGTTCTTTGTGTCTGACATGCAGCAGAGGTTCTCTGTGTCTGGGGTTCTCTCTGTCAGAGGATCTCTGTGTCTGGGGTTCTCTCTGTCAGAGGATCTCTGTGTCTGAGGGTCGTCTGCATCATTTGTTTGCAAACCTGTGATTACTGAGACAGCTGATTTGGGCTGATATCTGAATGCTCATTAAGCAGAGAGATGATTATTATGTTGAATATTAACAATCTGGCGTTTCAGTTCCACACCCTGGCCTGTTGTCCTCCTCTGAGTGAGAGCTGTGTAAGAATGAATATATCTCCTCTGTTCTTTTCTTCTGCTTGGATGGTTCTGTTGTATCTTTTACAGTTTATTTTACTCTTGGAATAAAAAAGACTTCTTCAGTTTACCGTGTCTTTATTTGCATCATTCCTCTACATTCTGGATTTAGAGCCCCGATCACAAACACTGTAATAAACTACATTTACCTCTTTGCTGTCTTTACGCATCACTTTGAGGCAGCTGAGCTCAGTTTGTTCTTTTGTACATATAAATACTGACTGCTGGGGCGCTGTTGACCTAGCTGTCGAAGCGCGTGCCCATGTACAGAGGCCGCAGGTTGGGTTCCAGCCTCAACCATTCACTGCATGTCCTCCACCACTCTCCACCTTCCACATTTCCTGTCTCTCTTTAGCTGTCCTGTCCATTAAAAACTGAAAATTTAAATAAAAAAATCAATAAATGCTGACCTCTTATTACACTTCAGTCCCAAAGTTGTCCAAAGAGTGACAGCATTCATCACATAGACTGTATAAAATATGGACGTAGTATCCGTGACGTCATCCATCTGTTTCTGAAGCGCTGTTTTGAGGCCAATCGGCGGCGGCAGCCATATCGCTGCTGTCGAGCAATAGGTTGTTTGCATATGACATCATTTCCGTTGCCTAGCAGTGGCGTGAAATGCAGATGGGGGTCAGGAAGTGATTTGCAGCAGTCTGCACAGAAACACAAACACAAGAAAAATGACTACGGTTTGCATTTTTTACGGTTTCCCTAACCGATCACACAGAGAGAAGTCGACAAGTGTTTATCGTGTCCTAAAGGTCAAGGTTCACACGGGGAAAATATAAAAAACTCTCTGAGAAATGAGGGAACAGTGGATAGCAAACCTTCGTTTATGGTCAGGAGGAGCAGAGTCAGATTATGCCCGTGTGTGTGGTGACCACTTTGTCCAGGTTGAGTTAAAGTAATATATGTATGCTGTATATATGTCTATGTTTAAGGAGCTAACTCCTTCCATACTGTGTAATGTTACATTTTTACCATCTTTGTTCTGCTGGAGTTTTTAAACATTAACGACAAACAATAGTTAGTAATTGGTAACACCAGCCAGAGAGCTGATTTAAGTTTTTATTTTACCTGCTGTAAACTCCCGTTGACTGGGGCGTTTACCTGCAGTAAGTAAACTAACATTAGTGTTGATAGCAATGTGGCGAGGAGGACAATTCATATTGACACTAATTTAAAAATACTCACCCTGGAGAAAACCTAACAACAATCGTTGAGCACCTTGATACCCAGGTCGTGAACCCAACCACTCAAGAACACTGTGAGCCTGGAGGCTTTTGGATCCCTTCATTTGCTCTGTGGTGTAAAATGAAGTCTGGAGGACGAGGTAGTTAATGATGTCAACGGCAGACACATTCAGAAATAAACTCGGGTCAGTTAAAAAATCGGAAGTCCTCATGAGAGGAGGATCTCTTCAGACATAATCCAGAATTATTATCGGTATTGCTGTCTTATTACGGGGTCTAGAGCAGCACAGTACGGGCTTTCCTCGGTTGCGTCCATTCTGAAATTTTATTTCCTGACCCCCTTTTGAATTCCACACGTCACTTGCATGACGTTATTGCAAACAACCTATTGTGATGTAAAGAGGCGGGCTTTGAGCCACCTAGCCAACAGCTACAGTGTTCCTGCCTGACAATCAAGTCAGCTGTGCCTCTCATTGGAAGACTTGTAATCTCAATATCTTTGAAATTGCCGCGTTAGAAAAAAATTCACCCCCCTCACAGTGAGAGCCGATCGAGAAATGAACTATCCAGACTATACTCGTCTTTTGAACCAGGCTGTAAACATGTTTATTTCTGCTGTAAAGATCAGCTTCTTTGAATTGGTGTGTATGGGGTTTCCGGTACTTCTGGAGCCAGCCTCAAGCGGATCCTTGATGAACTGCAGTTTTTAGCACTTCCACATTGGACTCATATCTTTAGACCAGAGGTTGCTGCTTGATTCATCACAAAAAGAAAAAGACAACCTCTCATTTCTTTCTTCTTCAATCCTCCCAGGACCCCTGTGTTTTTTTTTTTAGGACCCCTTGGAGAGTGCTCAACCCTTAAGTTGGGATCTACAACACACTCTAGTAATGACCGAAGCAGTGGCGCACTCAGGCTTTTTGAGGGACAGGGCGAAAACAAAAAAGGGGCACCTCATATCAAACCCCTGCTACTCAGTGTAGGGTGAATTTAAATGTATTGAGGCAGCGGTAACAAGAGGGGGGTCTGGGGTCCTCCCCCGCTCTCTACTCCCCACGTTTCCTGTCTCTCTTCAGCTGTCAAAACATAACTTTAAAAAAGAATAATTAAAAAAAAGAAAAATGCTGACCTCTAATTACACTCCAGTCCCAAAGTTGTCCAAAGAGTGACAGCATTCATCACATCACAAAAATAAAAAGAGAGCTTCTTTTTCTTTCTTCTTCAACCCCCCAGGACCCCTACGTTTTATTTTAGGACCCCTTGGAGAGGACTCAGTCCTCAACTCAACTTTATTGGTACAGCACCTTTCATACATATTGTATTGGCTATTTGACTTGTTCAACTTTACATAACTCAAAACTCAAATTAAAAAAACGGCCACGGGGAGATTGGATCATACACAGTGTCCAAAAGATTGCCAATGTCCAGCCAAGTATTCAGTACTTTGGTGGTTTATTGTACAACACAAAAAAGGCTTCTCTCAAACAAAATGTCTCTAAGCCTTCAAATCTGACAGTAAAAAACCCTTTCCCCTCCCCTGGTGCCCGCCCCTCCCATCTTACCTGCCCATCTATATACATGTCGCCCGGTGCAAAAACTATCAACCAATAAAAGTGAGCAAAGAAATATATTAATAAACCCTATGGCATCAAGCTTAATCCTATAATTACCTTAAATTAAAGCTGCTGTGAGGAACTTTTGTTTTGTATCGATTCTGGCACCCCCCTGGTGGACAAAGTGATACCTCTTATCTCTTGTCCTATACATGCAAAAGTAGTGTTTTCAACAAAAGCCTCATCCTGTTGTCTTCAACAGTCAACTTTATCAGGCAATCTGATTCTTTTCCATGAAAACAGTCAAATAAAGGCTGTTTCTGAAGCAAGATGTCCATCATCATGGTCTGACACCCCCTCTCCAGGGCGGTTTCAGGCATTAACAATGACAACAGAGAAGGTGTCAGTGTTGCTGCTGATGGTCTTGTTTGCTATTGAAGGTTATAAAGAGGCATCAGTATCATTTTCAGTCTGTTTCTCAGCCAGTTAAAAACTCCTCACAGGGCATTTAAATAACAATAAATTAACTGATTACAGTAAAAATAATCAAATATAGGAAACAATGTAAATAGCTCCAACACATATAAACATGCAACTCAAAGTGCTTCACAGAATAACAGAGACAGAAAACAACAGCAATGGTAAAATTATAAAAGGCATTATTATAAATAAAATATTTTAAAATAATACAAAATCAATACAGAAAAATTAACAAAATAAATAAGAGTGGACAGAAAAGTTAAAAAGAATGTAAAGTTAACAAGATCAGATCAATACAATACATA
>NC_048277.1:3125821-3133321 GCF_009762535.1 Notolabrus celidotus
TTTCCCTTGTGTCTATTTGAGACTGACTGATCAAATAACATTAAAAAGTTGACAATAGATCTGGGGGTTCCCAAACTTTTCACGCTGCGACCCCCAAAATATAGGTGCTAAAGACTTGGGACCCCCACTGTCCCTCAAAGTGATTTAATGTGTCTTCATTTAGCTGGTCTGCAGAACATGACCCTACCTATATGAGCATGTGTCTGTTTCCTGTGCTGTAGATAGATAGATAGATAGATAGATAGATAGATAGATAGATAGATAGATAGATAGATAGATAGATAGATAGATAGATAGATAGATAGATACTATAGATTTACTTTTAAAAACATCCATAGAGCTTGTTGTTTTAATGTCCAGAGGCAGAGAGTTCAGAGTTTAGAGGCATAAAAACAGAAAGCTCTCTCTCTCTCTCTGTGAGACACACGAGGAACATTTAAAAGGGAAGCATTCAAGGACCTCAGTGATGGAAAAAGGTTCACAACATGAAAGAAGAGACAGCATGTGAGTGTTTCCCTTGTGTCTATTTGAGACTGACTGATCAAATAACATTAAAAAGTTGACAATAGATCAGGGGTTCCCAAACTTTTCACGCTGCGACCCCCAAAATATAGGTGCCAAAGACTCGTGACCCCCACTGTCCCTCAAAGTGATTTAATGTGTCTTCATTTAGCTGGTCTGCAGAACATGACCCTACCTATATGATTGTTATGAATGAACCTGCTGCTACTGATGCTTTTGATAATTAACTGTTCACTAACCCTAAACTTAGGAGTCATCTGGCAACAAAGAAAGGCAGAAAACTCATTACACTTTCTATTTTCAAGGTTTTATTTCAAAGTTTTTGTCCATATTTTTTACTCTAACGGGTAAAATGTACTATTTTTAGATAACTTTAAAAAAAAAACCATTCAGGAGAACATCTCACGAACCCCCATTTGTGTCTCGCGACCCCCCAGGGGGTCCAGACCACAGACTGTATATAAAATGGAAGTCATCTCGCTCGGCTCGAAGTGAGGCTGCCACAAAAACTGCTCCCCTAGTGGCTGGCTGCAGTATAGGTCAAAAACTCCCTCTCCCCCATTCATTTGAATGTGGCTACAGTCAAACTTTAAAAAATAAATACACGCATGTTTCTCCCATCCGTATTCTGTGGTGATATGTAGTTAGTATTTGACTGTGTTGTGTTCAAGGACTCTTTTTTTCTGAAAGGTTTCTTCTTCGTTAGTTATTAGAGGTTAAAAAACAGGGTTTTACTTTCGGGTTTACTTTGATTGACAGCTGCCGTACTCTGTAGGGTGGAGCTTGTTACCCTGGAAACACAAATTCCCTACTGCACAGACTCTGGCTGCAGAAAATGTACAAGATGTCAGCGTTCTGGAACCGGATATTTTGGCTTAAAAACCGTACAATGGGAAAAGGTGGAGCGATGCTGTCCATTATAGATACAGTCTATGGTCCAGACTCACACTTTGGGAACCGCTGCACTAGACTAATGAAACAACAGTAATACAATCATAATGAATGAACAGGTGGTGTATTAATCATAAAGTTTAATCCATTTATAAATGATGAAATCATCGAAGCGCTCAGTTTCCTCAAATCCAGTTGAGGCTTCTCTCTGAGAGCTCGAGGCGTTTCCATAAAGTTGGCGTTCAGGGATATTCTTCTTCTGCTGAGCATTCAGAACATTGACGATGACATGTATCTTAAATGATTGTTTAGAATCAATGCTGCAGAGGTCAAACTATCCTACAGTTCAACCCCACGAGCTCAGATCAATGTAAGCCCGTCTCCATCACTCTGACATCATCAGGGTTATTTACAGACTCTGAAACACATGACACGGCAGCTCCCTGTGGATACACACCACTCTGCATTGACATGTCAGCTGGACGGTGTGTGTGAAGACAGAAATACTGAATTACTTTAACATCGTATAAATGTGAAGCTGCAGATAATCCTCCTCAAAACTTCAGCATCAACATCTGTATCATCATCAATCATCATCCATGCTGCCGCTGCTGTCACAGCCATGAAGAAGACGAGGGCTCGGATGGGATGAGAGGTCCCATGGGAGCGGGACACACAGGGGGGAGAAAAAACAGTCCCACCGATGGGGATAAATGATGAATGAATCACATCTGTCCCCGTCCTCAGCTCGGCACAGTCTCCAGAGATTCTGTTCAGTTCCCCATCTGAACCTGACCGGGATCACTCCTCTGCTGCGGTCTGTCGTCTCCCTGCTCACTTCTTCTGTCCCTCAGCTCCCTCACATCAGTGACACACGGAGGAGGGATGGACTCGTCCTGAAACATGAGCTGATATATTTCACTGTAAACTCTCTCTGATGTGTCACCAAAATCACGTCACAGTGTTTACGGTATGATTGAACATACTTCAAACTGAGTATCTTTTAATTTTAATCAGTTTAATCAGTATTTATAGCGACCTCTGATCACTGCATGTCTTTACAAAACTACTTTCTACTCCAAGAGAACAGGGGATTTCATTAGGTTCCAGGTGTGGTTTTCTCCCTCAGCAGCAACCAGAGGCTTTCAGAAAGCCTCCTGATGATGTTCCCACTCAAAGAGCTTTTAATCCTCATCAGTCAAAGTGTTCGATACCAGCAGGATGAGAACAGGTTTAAAGAACATCTTCAGTTTCAGGGTCCAGGGCCCGTATGCACGTCCAGCCATCACACAAACGGGACCATTAGTCTTAACGTACCCTTATGGAACGGCCCATTTGGCCGTAGCGTTAGCTGCATGCACGACTACAAATAATTGGCCAATTAACTAATTGCACCATGAAAGCCAGGCTGGTGCAAAACATCATATGTCCAGGGAACCTCCTGGAAAACCCTGATCCAACAAATTCAAACTGCGCATGCCTACTACACATAAACAACAATAAACATGGTGAGCGGTGCCGCTGTGACTGAGAGAAGATCAAGAAGAAACAAGCTGTCAGCAGAAGAAGAAATGAACATTTGATTAGAAGAATCTAGAATGAACAAACAGCTGTTATCAGCAAGTCAATCCTCAAAGAGAACAAACAAGGAGAAAGGGAAAGTTTGGCTTCAGATCTTGAACCGGGTAAATGTGTGTGGTGTTTCTGAGCGCGCTCAGTAGAAGACCTACAAAATAAAATAAGCAATAGGAAAGAGTCTTTGAACAACAAGCACCGCCACCAACGTGGTCCAGGTGGAGGACCACCTGACCCCCCATTGAAGGATGAGGACTTGTTAATGGAGTTGTTTGGGAAGGATTTACTTCACGGTGTTGCTGGTAGGTTACCTAAGAATTATGTGGTCTCCTAAGTCTAAATTTCTTTATATTTCAACATCGTCATACTTTTCCAAAGGATTCGTTCGATCCCTAAATATCTGTTGTCTTTGCATATTTGGTCTTAAACAGTAACACATAAGCACGATGTCCTCCATCCTTTAAACAGCCTAACAGGTGAGGTGATCCTGCTGTTAGCACCTGTAATGGTGGGGTCTACCTCCATTAAATGTAATGCTTTGTTGGGGGGTTAACCTGGATCATGCAGACCGCTAATCCATTTCTTTTTCACCATTAGTACAAACGGCCCGTTTTCATCACTAATGGCTGGACGTGCATACGGGCCCAGGTGTTGTTCCTGTTTGCTCAATCCAACCAGTCGTGACTTACACTGAAGAGATCAGAGCTCCAATAAGTCAACGTGTGATGGTAAACAGCTGCAATGGGAGGCCACATGTATATAAAACATAATGATATTAAATGATTGGTCATTTTAGATGCACTCAACATACAGAAATATGTCCAAGTATTGATGTAGATAGATGAAAAGACTTTTAGATAAATGCCTCTTTACGTGGCTGAAACCTGACAGACTCAATACAGCGTAGGACCTTTTAGTTTGTAACCAGATCTGTGTCCGGTCCATCTCCGATCCGTCACAGCACCGGATCTGATAGGTTTCTATTCTAGTCAATGTGTTAACTTCCACAATCAAAAACACTCTGTGTTATCACCAGATCGTATTTCACTTAACTACAACAACAAACCGTCATGATGAGCGGAGCCAGGCCTGGAGTCAACAGGTCAGAGGTTTTCCAGAAAGACAACATGGATGAGGAGAGGAGGAGGAGAATCCTTGATTCAGTGATTAACCAGGAAAACCTCGGTCACATGACTCCAGCTGTCCGGAGGTCCTGCTCCGTGCTGCGTTCTGGAAACACAGATCTGGTGGAAGTCCCGGGTTGGAGCCCTGTAGGCCAACCTTTCACTTTGAATTGTTGGGTCCGCCTGCTGGTCGCACATTGACAACAAGCGTCTCTTAAAGTAGCTGAACTGCTTTTGCAACAGGTCAAGCAATGGGATTAGTGTGTTGTTGCTTTCTCTCTGAACATCATACAAAACTTGACCTACAGCAGCAGCAGGACCAAGTCTCCAAGTACTCAGAAGAACATTGAGTCGTAGGATGTTTGCAGGAATGTAAATAGTATATCCCAGCTAGCTGTTTCTTTATTCATGCTCTTGTGTTTGACTTGGCACTAGGGAAGGGCAATGATGTTTCGAATATTCAAATATTCGTGCACTCGTGCAATCTTGTAAAAGTTACTTTGAATATTTTTCATTTTAAAATGTTTCATTGTTTCCCCCGGTGCCTGGTTGTAATACGGTATTCCTGCCAGATGGTGGCTACAGAGCGTCTTAAAGCTGTTTGCTAACCGCATTAAACAGAAGAAGGAGAATGCTAACTGCATTAAATAGCAAAAGAAGAAGAAAACATTCGCGACAGTTGCAGCTATTTTCTCCGTTTCTGAATCTCAGAAATAATCAAAATAGACGCCAATGATTATCAAATAGTATTTTGGCTTGAAATGCCCATCCCTACTTGGCCCCAGCTACATATCACCAAGGGAGAGGTTCCGGTGGCTGGTGGTGAGCATAGACTGTAAAAAATATGGACGTAGTATCCGTGACGTCACCCATCTGTTCCTGAGAGCTGTTTTGAAGCAAATCGACGGCAGCAGCCATATTGGTAATGCGGAACTCAACCAGGCAGAGTGTGACGTAGTGTGAGCCTCTTAGCCAATGGCTGTGTGTTCCCGACCGGGAGTCAAGTCAGTCATGTCCTTATTTGGGCAAAACTCATAATCTTAATATCTTCTTAACCGTCACGTTAGAAAAAAATTCACCCCCCGTACAGTGTGTGCCATTAGAGAGATTAGCTTTGTAGGGCCAAGCCGTTTTTTGAACCAGGCTGTAAACATGTTTATTAATGCTGCAAAGATCGTCTTTTTCCCATTCATATCTATGTGGTTTCCGGTGTTTCTGCAGCCAGCCTCAAGCGGATTCTCGATGTATTGCAGTTTATATCACTTCCGCATTGGCTTCATCGTTTGAGACCGGAGTTTGCCGCTTGGTGGTGAGGCTTTCAGCAGTGTGACTGCCCCCTGGTGGCTGGCTGCAGTATAGGTCAAAAAATCTGTCTCCCCCATTAATTTGAATGGGGGAGCAGTCAAACTTTAAAAAATAAATACACGTCGTACGAATGTTTCTCCCATCCGTATGCTGTGGTTATATGTAGTTAGTATTTGAGTGTTTTGTGTTCAAGGCCTCTTTTTTCTGAAAAGTTTCTTTTTCGTTAGTTATTAGAGTTTAAAAAACGTGGTTTTACTTCCTGGTTTCCTTTGATTCACAGCCGCCGTAGAACGAAACTTCAAAGGACACACAGCGTCTTATGACGTTACGCTGTAGGGCGGAGCTTGTTACAGTGGCTTCACAGGCTCTGGCTGCACAATGGCTGCGTCCAGGAGAGGGATTTTTTTGCTTCAGAACCGTACAACGGGAAGAGGCGGAGCAACGCTGTCCATTTTTATTTACAGTCTATGTATATCACGCATACTGCAACGACATCCACGTAAAAGCAAGTCCTCATCACATGCTCAGCAACACAGCCAATACGTGGATCTCCCAAAATGCCCGAAGCTTCCTTTGATGTCATCTGTTCTGAAAGTGCTGAGTTTATCTGATCATTTATTCGTTTTGTTTTCGTTCAGCCCAAAATGCTGCAAGTATTCAAACCAGGGACACGGAGGTTTCCCCTGGGTCCAGGACTCTGCTCTGCATCATCAACGCCCCGATAATCACATTAAAAGCAGTCCATAGGCGAGATGGAGATTATATTTGGCTTTTAATTATCCTTCCCCGGAAACGCTCAGAACCTCCCCCTCTGTCCCGTCTCGGGTAACTCCAGTGTTTTAAGGTTTCTCTTGATTTTGTTTTTGAACTGAAGCGAGGACAAATCGAAGAGTCCTCATTAAAATAAGTCTAAGGTCTGTGATTTCCTGTGCTTCCCCGTCCAACTCTCTCCCCCTCCTCTCCTAACCATCAGATTCACTTAGATTATAGTCTCTGACATGAAGCAGCGTCCATCATTCTGCATGCATCCTCTCCTCCAGCTGCTTCCTTCATCACTCCCTCCTTTCCTTACTTACTCCTAACTGAACTCATATCCTCCTTCTCTCTCCTCGTGCCTCTGCAGTCTTTATTTTATCTCTGCTGTCCCTCCACCAAGCCTCTCCTTCACTGTTTTAAACTTCCTGTCTCTCATCTCTCCGCCTCTGCTGCTTTCATCATTTCTTCTAAACTTTTTTTCACTCACCCGTGTCCTCTCTTCATCTTTTCATCAAGGATTCACAAATATTGATCAGTCCGATAGCGAGATTCTCCTGTCACGTGTTCGGAATCAAAGCAGAGCGGCTTCGTTTCCAGGATTTCTTTTGAAGGACTTAAGAGTTCTCATGGGTACGGGGTAAGATATTCATATCTCATGTTGGAGGGACATGTGATCAGGAGTGAGGAAACATTTCAGCATTCATCTCTTTTTGTCTTTTTGTAGCAGACTCAGAATAAGAGGACAGCTGAGAGGCCGGAGCCACCCGGGCTAATATTTGCTCTCAGTCTTACTCACCTCATTGTGATGGACGATTCAAAGAGTGTGTGTAGTCACTGGCTTTATGGATTTGCATTTATTCTATAAGTCTAATATCTGCATAGTATCTGTTATTATATCTGGTAATTAAAAGAGGATTTATCTAGCACAGGCCCCTCACCGCGCCCCTCCCAACGCTTCATACTGCAGCCTCACTCCCTTCTTTGTAAGACGATCATTCAATCAAACCTGTGAAAGTGTGAAAGAATAAGAGAGTCTATACTCCCGACAGGTGTAAGTACAGATGGGATTGAAGCTGTAGAGAGGAGCTTTGATGATGTTTAGAGGACCAGTGTGTAGAAACAGGAATATTTATCTGTATGAGTCTGACTCTGGATTGAGCTCTCTCTTGCTCAGCCTTCCTCTCGTTGAAGTGACGGTGGCCTTAGAGGACAAGTAGCTGCTGTTACTCATGATGAATATTATCCTCCATTTCTCATCTTTTAAAAAAAGGCTACACATATAAATTAATTTATGCACAACAACTTCTTCTTCTTCTTATTCTTCTTG